>NW_013952959.1:8582-17348 GCF_001266775.1 Austrofundulus limnaeus
ATACACAGCCCTACTGGTGACCCGCGACCATGGAGATATAAACAGCTTTTTATAAGGTAAACATAAAAAACAAGGTCTTTGTCTGCAATGATTAGACATGTTTTTTATTATTGTCATTAGTGATTATCTCAATTTCGGCTAAAAGAATTGACAAAATCCTACACACTGTGCCTTGAAATGAAAACTAGATCAATTTCATTTCCTGCGAAAATGCTCATTGCTGAAAACTTTAGCTGAAAGCTGCTGAAATGGAGCTGAAACTGTTTAATAGCAAAACCGTTGCTGAAAGAAGCATAAAACTGTTTAACGTAACAGAAAATATAGCTGAAAAAGCAGAACAATTTCTAAAATTGGCTTAAAAACAAGTTAAGGTAGCAGACAACAGTTGAAATTAGCACCCAGATGGTGAAAGGGGTGTAGTAAGTCTATTTAGCAGAAATAATGCTTAAAAGCAAAAAAAGAAAAAAAAAAGCAACAATTTGCTATAAAACAGCTAAAATGTAGCTGGAAATTCATAAATTAGCATAGGGAAGCACAGGATTGCTGAACTAAGCAGAAAGAAGTAGAAATGCCCACCAAATGCGACTTTAACTTTAAAAAGTTAGCTTTAGCTTATAACAGCTGAACATTAGCTAAAACTGCAACAAATAGCTGAATTAAGCAGCAAGCAACTGTAAGAAACAGGAATGGCTCAAATTAGCAGAAAGAAGCAGAATTGTATCTGAAATAGCAGAAAAAGCTAAAATTAGCACAAGAAAGTTCAGTGCGGAAGCTGAACAAAATGTGAAAGGTGCTGTAAAGATTTAAACGTTTTAAAGACGTTGAAAACAGCTCCATTTATTTTCAATGAGACAAATGTGGCCAAAAAAGTGAAACAGCTAAAATAGTAGCTGAAATACCAAAAGTCATAGCTGGAATGTCCTGAAGGAGCTGAACTTTTTGATACATGAATTGTTAAAAATAGCACAAAAATTGCAGAATAAGATACAGTCCGAAAAACGAATGGAAGAAAAGATATTTATTGTGTGAATGATGGTGAACCGCGGGGTCACAAGTTTCTGCAGCTGAGGGTTTGAAAACCACTGCGCTAGGTGGACTCTGGTGTCCCCAGGTGGTCTGGGGACACCAGAGTCGTCCCTAAAGGTCTGGATGAGGTGGAACAAGAGAAAGATGATGGATAATTTGCATCTTAGTGTTCCTTTTGACACTTTGTGGATGTTTTGGATCAGTTTCCTGCTTGTTGCGTCTCTATTTTTATTGATTAGTTTCTATTTTCTGAATCAGAATCAGCTTTATTGTCATTCGCACACAACATCAAAGATGCAGAAGGAAATTGCAGTTAAGAACACTCTGTTCAGGAGAAAGACACACATAACAAACATGGGGGTGAACGGATGAACAGGTCTTGCGCAAACACGGTTGCGCTACCTTTTTGCAGTTTGGAAAAACCACAATAGGAGAGATGACTTAAAAAAAGTTGCTCTGATCCTATATTTACACAGAAACAGAATCAGCACACACACAAAAACACTTGCTAAAGCAAGGCATCTGGGGAGGGAATGGGGCTGGGGATCAAACACATGGTACGGGGGGCGGGATTCAGTGGAGCCGGTGATGTTCCAGGTTAATACCCAGTGCTGGAACCAAGACCAGGACCCACCAGAGTCTAGCCTGGCCCTTGCCTTCCTACACAATTCTGCTCAATTCTAGTTTCCCTTCACTGCTCCGTCTGGCATTTCTCACATAGACAAGGATTGTGCTGGCAGATTTTTAGCCGAACCAATCAGAAAACAGAAGGCGGAGTTTTGAACGTCGACTTTCTGCACAGTTTCGGCTAGTTAGTTAGCTTCGGCAGTGGAGGAAGTGAATGAAGCCGGTCTGTGTTGATAAGGCTTCCAAATTAAATTAAATTTGTCTGACAAAGCAGCAGCTCTCATTTACAGCCGTCTCTTTCGGCTCCGTATTTTTCGCCTCTCAGTAGGGTTGTTTACAGCATCTACGATTTCCGGTTAGCTTCTTAGCTTCCTTCACAGTGACAAACACACACACACACACACACACACACACACTTCAGCAGAGGCCACGCCTCCAGCAAGAATCTCTTCTCTATAGCAGCAAGTCCAGACCCTCTGTACGAAGCAAAGTGAAGGACAAGGGTCTGGTTTTTACCAGGCTAACCAGAGTCCAGAGACTAGATCTTATCCTCCCAAGCTCCATCCCAGAGTTCAGGGTTTCCCTTCCTCCGTCACCACAGCCTTCAGATAGGGTTGGGCGATATTGGCAAAAAAATTAATCACGATTAATTGTGGTATTTAGCCGATAACGATTAATTTGGCGATTAATCCCTTGGAGTCCCTGGACACCCTTATGTCCTGGTCCCATGACCAATTTAGTGGGAAAGATTTGCTCTTCAAAAAAATCTGTTCCAAATTGTCAAAATTACAGACTTTGGGCTATACATCAAATTTTAAATTATGTTGATAGATAAATCAATTTCAGAATTTATTTTTTTATGTTCGTCATATTTGAAGCGAGAGGATCACCGACCAGACCAAATGGGGAACTCACCAGTCAGTCTGCCTGGTGGCATTAATCCTATTAATCGTCAAGTGCCAAAAAAATAATCGATTAATGTTTTTCTGACGATTAATTGCACATGATACGATTATGCCCAACCCTACCTTCAGACTGATCCTCACAGATGATACGGGGATAGGGAGTGGGAGAATCAAGCCTTTGTTGACACATCCATCCAGGGAAGTTTTGATAACTGCAGACCGACCAAGGCCAGCAGCTGCTGGGATCCGAAGGACAAACACAATTGTTTTGGGACAAGCGGCCTCGAATTTCTTGCCGCTTTACAGTCTTAACTGCATCTCTGAAATGGCGAAAATGCCGAATGTTCCGAATCTTATCACCTCCTCGCCTCTTTCCGTCTGAAACTTCACCCAGGTGTAATCCTACATCTCATGGACACACTGCCGAACTGTGATTCTCATCAGAATCACATCCAGTTTGTGACTATTTTGGCTTTTTTCTTCAGGGTATTGGTGTTTTTCCTGGTTTTACAGCTATTTTTGGTCTTTTGGATGAAATAAAAGCTGCAGACTTTTAACCCAACTAAAGAAAGATTAATAAACAATTTAACAAAGATTCTGGACAATTCTTTTATTAATTTTTTTTATGTTTATTTCTAGTACAGTTTAATTAATGTTAATGTTTTCCTGTTTGAGCCGGTCCGGGTCCTGGTTCTGGTCTTTGGGTATCATATAGACTTTATGTTTTCTTTGTGATTTTTAATTCTTGTTGTTTGGACTCCTGTTTGGAAAGTTTTTGGACCCTGTTGTCGTGCTTGTTGTTGTTTATCTTGTTGTTCAGTATTTTTACAGCAGCAGGACGGTCTTTTCAGCTTTTTTTCTTTGTTCTGTTTCTCAGATGGAGTTGACAGATCTGCACATTTACATTTAGCATGAACGGGGTTCTGGTTCTGGTTCAATACAAGTGTTGAGATTTAATCACATAGAAAACCCTCAGATGTTTTTAGAGCATGTTTCTGTTCGGATGATGAGCTCTGTAAACTCTGATCTGACAGATTGTCTTCTTTAAGGGACGTTTAGGAGACTCTGTCCTCACTTCCTGCCGGAGTAAGAGGAAGTGTCTTTGTGCTCATTTTGTGCTTCTTTGTAGTATTTTTCTGCGTACTTTGTACTTGTATATTTGGAATGTTGTATTTTAAACTCGGGGTGTCACAGTTTTTTTATTTTTGGACATTTTTTGGTCTCTTTAGTCGACTTCTGCAAACGCGTGGTCGGTTCACACTTCTTGGTTTTGGTGAAACGTGTCTGTCACAACTGCCCCAGCCCCCAACAAACACCACCCATATGTGCGTGTGCAAGTGCACAGATCTGTGTGTGTTTGTCCTTCTTGTTGATTGAATACGTTGGAAGTTCTGATAAAACATAACTGTTTGATAAAATACAGCTTTTATTTGTATTATTTTTCACTTTTATTGTTTGGCTGAAGTTGAGCAGCCGCGGCGGCCATCTTGACTCATTATGACTCCAGAAGTGAATCGGCTGCAGACCAACTGATTTCTTTCCGAGTTTCATTCCAATCTTCTGCTGCTTCAGGTCCAGACATCCTGTCCTCCTGTTGCATGCTGGGATATCCTGAGGCGATGACGGGAGTCTGAGCCGCCTGTTCGAGTCCCAACATGATGATCCTCACCTCAGATCCTCTTAATGTAGCTGCTCCTTCCTGCAGAGGACTTCTTTGTCTTCTCTTTCACAGAGTCTGCACCTCTTCATTTTGTTTCTTTAATATTTGTGCATTTTAAAGGTGAAACATCAGAGGCTCTACAGTCAGCTTCAGATTACCTGCTTGGTGTTTATGGACCCTGCAGCGACTCAAAGCTGACTTTCTGGTTTGAAAAGCCGCTGCGTTGTTCTAGTTTCAGGCAGAACTGAGCGGTAGACTTTGGTCTGTTGTTGACTCAAACAGTTTCTGGACTTTCTGCATGTCTGAGGCATGACTCACAGCTGCTGCCTTTATAGGTTAACCAGGACAACAAACACAACCAGCTGACTGAAGAGCAGTCAGTTTACTCACAGTGTGTGTGCTGCTAACTAATGATGGCAAACAGGTGCTGCGACCTCTGACCTCACAGCTGGAGCTGAATGTTCAACTGACAGCTCTGAGAGAGCTTTATCTTTTACAACCATTAGAGCTAAACTTAACAGCTACAGGGTCTACAGGTCAGCTGAAGAAAGATGGTGTGTGCTGCGTTCAGGGACATTAAATGAACTAAAGAAAGATGGTGTGTGCTGCATTCAGGGACATTAAATGAACTAAAGGAAGATGGTGTATGCTGTGTTCAGGGACACTAAATGAACTAAAGAAAGATGTCTGTGCTGTGTTCATGGACTCAAAATGAACCAAAGAAAGATGCCGTGTGCTGCATTCAGGGACTCAAGATGAACCAAAGAAAGATGATGTGTGCTGCATTCATGGACATTAGATGAACCAAAGAAATTGCTGTGTGCTGCGTTCAGGGACACTAGATGAACTAAAGGAAGATGGTGTGTGCTGCATTCTTGGACATTAGATGAACCAAAGAAATTGCTGTGTGCTGCGTTCAGGGACACTAGATGAACTAAAGAAAGATGGTGTGTGCTGCATTCATGGACATTAGATGAACCAAAGAAATTGCTGTGTACTGCGTTCAGGGACTCTAGATGAACTAAAGAAAGATGGTGTGTGCTGCATTCACGGACTCTAGATGAACCACAGAAAGATGGTGTGTGCTGCATTCAGGGACACTAGATGAACTAAAGAAAGATGGTGTGTGCTGCATTCAGGGACAGTAGATGAACCAAAGAAAGATGGTGTGTGCTGCATTCAGGGACACTCAGGTGAATTAAAGTTGCAGAATTTGCGGTCAGTTAGTTTTTAGCCTCTCTCAGCTTCTTTATTTTTGTACTCCAGATGAGCTGTTGTGTTTTTTTTTTTTTTTTGACAGTTTCTGGATGTGTCGACATTCTTAATACGTTTGAGGAACACAGAGCGGTTTTCTGTTGAGTCTAGCTGTTTTTGTTTCCTGTCAGTTTTATTGCAGCTTTTACAGAAACACTAATCATTCATCTGATAGATTTCATATTTGCCACTAAAAAAACGGACAATTTTTGTTACTTCACCAGTTACCAAGCAGGAAAATGAAGATGCAGCAGCTCCTCATTAAAGCCCATATTATCGTTATTTTTTAATGTAAATAGTCTTTAGTAAGTTTTAAAATGTGCATGTTCCTGTAAATATAGTTAACTCAGTAAAGTGGTTCTTCCTCACCTCACTGATCTGTTACCTCCTGCCTGAAGTCTTCACTCCTCCTCCTCCTCTCTCTAATACCTCCTGCCCCCACAACCATGGGCTCCATGGTGTTCTCCCACACAGCCCCTCGTCTCTGGAACTCTGTCCCACAACACATCCATGATTCTGATACTCATTTAAATCTAACATCAAAACTCACTTTTTAAACTTTATTCTGTTTAATGTCATTGATCTATTGTATCATTAATTGTGTTTGATTTGATTGATGTCTTTATTGTTTTATAGTTTATTTTTTACCGTCTGCATTTCTTGTTTGGTGACTTCAGTGACTTCAAAGGCATCTTCAGATAAAATGTATTACTATTCAGAAATACTATAAAGTGGCTGATTTCCAAAAATCAGCTTAAACATAAATACACCAAAATAAAACTTGAAATGATGAAGAGTTTTGTCTTAAAATGTTTTACAGAAACATCAGATCTCATTTTCGCCTGCTTTGTTACATTTTGTGACAAATTCTGTACTTTAACTTTCCTTTGGTTTAGTTTTTTAGTTGTATTTATCACACCGTTACCATGACAACATCGTGAAAATAAAGGTGAGTTTTGTTTGTTGTCCTCAGGCTCTGGACGTGGACAGATCCATTCTGTTGAAGATTAGGAAGTCCTTGAAGGCCATCAGCGCCTCGGGTCTGAGTGAGTTTCCTGTCGACACTCGGCACACCACTGAGCATCACTCTGTCTCACCTTTTCTGTCACTCTGTCTCACCTTTTCTGTCACTCTGTCTCACCTTTTCTGTCACTCTGTCTCACCTTTTCTGTCACTTTGTCTCACCCTTTCTGTTACTTGGTCTCACCCTTAATATCACCATGTCTCACCTTTTCTGTCACTCAGTCTCACTCATCTGTCACTCTGTCTCACCCTTAATATGACCATGTCGGTCACTCCGTCTCACCCTTTCTGTTACTCAGTCTCACCTTTTCTGTCACTCTGTCTCACCTTTTCTGTCACTCTGTCTCACCTTTTCTGTCACTCTGTCTCACCCTTTTTGTCACTCTGTCTCACCATTTTTGTCACACCATCTTTCTTTGGTGCATCTACTGTCCCTGAATGCAGCACACACCCTTTTTGTCACTCTGTCTCACCCTTTTTGTCACTCTGTCTCACCCTTTTTGTCACTCTGTCTTACCCTTTTTGTCACTCTGCTTCAGTCTTTTGGTCACTGCCCACCCTGTCATTCAATCTGCCTCACCCCTTTGTCACTTTGTCTCACCCTTCCTGTCACTCTCACCCTTTCTGTCACTTGGTATTACCCTTTCTGTCACTCGGTATCACCCTTTTTGACACTCTGCTTCACTCTTTCGGTCACTGCCTCACCCTTTTGTCACTTTGTCTCACACTTTCTGTCACTGTGTTTCACCCTTTCTGCACTCTGTCTCACCCTGGCTGTCACTCTTTCTCAGCAATGCTGTTTCTCAGCGTAGATTGTAGTCTGGTTCAAGGTGAGACTCCTCAGTGGTTTTTAAAGGTCCTGTGGTTAGAGTGCTCACAGCTAAGGGTGTGTTTGGTTTGTCAGTAGTTGTGTGGTGTGTAATGGTGGGTGGAGTCTCAACTTTAAACATTCCTGTCATACTGCTTCCTGTCTCGGCATGCAGAGGGAGAGACTCCTGCCTTTTAAAGAGACGCAGAGAGAACATAATCAGAACTCAGACCTGCAGTCTGAGGGGTCTTCAGATTGTCTCCCTTCTTAAGTGGATAAAATTAAAGAAGAAAAAGAGTTTTAGTTTCTCTCCTGGTTGAGTTTAGTTCATCTGAATGTTAATGAAATCATTGGTGGTTAAAATAAAGATCCTTTTACAATCTGATGTGATTTAATTTTTTATTCATTTATAAAGCTAAAGGTTTGATTCAGTGGTTTGAAACAAATGCAGAGGAACTAAATAATATTACATCACTCATACATTGTGACATTTAATTTTGAGTTGTAGTAATTTAATATAGTATAAAATAGGAGTTTAGGTGTGTTACCAACAGATCATTAAACAATATTTAGCATAAATTCTAATAAAATGTTTGATTTGTAATGATTGCGTTGTAGACCATGTGGAGAATGAGGAGCAGTACATTCAGGCCATGGAGAAGTTCGGACAAAACTGTGTGAACAAGGGGGACGCCGTGGTCGGCGCCGCCTTCCGTAAGTTCGCTGAGCATAACAAAGAAATGACGGCACTCTTCAAAAACCTGGTGAGGCTCTGAAACATGCAGCAGAACTAACCTGGTGAGATGTTCTTGTGCTTTAAATGGACTTCCTATGTGCAGATGCAGAACATGAACGGCATCACGTTCCCTCTGGGCAACCTGCTGAAGGGAGACCTGAAGGGAGTCAAAGGGGTTAGTCTCAGTTATTATAAACATCTGTTATTACCACCTGTTAGAAACACCTATCATAACAGCTCTTATAAACAATTGTTATTAACCCTTTTTTTATACTCTGGTTTGAGACACCAGTTATAAAAATCTTATAACCACTTGTTATAAACAATTAAAATGAACCACCTGTTACTACCAGATGTGATGAACAATGATTTTAATCAGCTGTTATAAACAGCTGTTACTACCACCTTGACATTCCTAACTGAGGTTGTTTCCTCAGAATATTAACAATAATAAACACATAGTCATGTTATTATCAGTAATAAACAGTCATGTTATTATCATCATGTTGTTATCAGTAATAAACACACTCATGTTATTGTCAGTAATAAACACAGAGTCATGTTATTAATATTAAACAGTCATGTTATCAGTAATAAACACACAGTCATGTTGTCAGTATGAAACACACACTCATGTTATGTCCTGATGCATCTCAGTAATCCAGGTAAAAAATCAAAAAGAAAAAAATTGGATAGGTCCTCTGGACGGGTTCTTCTCTAATGAAAC
>NW_013952959.1:18443-26853 GCF_001266775.1 Austrofundulus limnaeus
GTCTATAATATTGTTAAATACTGTATAACACTGGTTTATGTAATTACTGTAAAATGGTGATGTCTATATTGTCTGGTCTATATCATGTTTGATGTTTACCTATATACGGTGACTTTTGCACTACACATTCTGCTGCTACTTGTCTATAAATACTGTAAAAACTGTAAATACTGGTCTATAATTCTGTCCACTCTACTTTTATACTCTATTGTACATTGTACTTTGTACCTTTTTTTTGTACTTTGTTTTTAATCTCTCGGACTATCAGTAAAAGGAGGAACTGCAAAGTAAGAAGTTCATTGTACAGTGTAACTGCTGTGTGCTGCGCATATGACAGTAAAACACTTGAATCTAGAATAGTCATGTTATTATTAATAAATGCATAGTCATGTTGTCAGTAAAATGCATACTCATGTTATCATAAATAAACACACTCTCATGTTATAATCAGTAATAAAAACATTCATGTTATCAGTAGTAAAAACACACTCGTGTTATCAGTAATGAACAGTCATATTATCAGTAATAAATGCATACTCATGTTATTATCAGTAATAAACACACAGTTGTGTTATCAGTAATAAACACAGTTGTGTTATTATCAGTAATAAACACACAGTTGTGTTATTATCAGTAATAAACACACTGTTGTGTTATTATCAGTAATAAACACACAGTTGTGTTATCAGTAATAAACACAGTTGTGTTATTATCAGTAATAAACACACAGTTGTGTTATCAGTAATAAACACAGTTGTGTTATTATCAGTAATAAACACACAGTTGTGTTATTATCAGTAATAAACACACAGTTGTGTTATCAGTAAAATAAGCATACTCATGTTATCAGTAATAAACACATACTTGTGTTATTATCAGTAATAAAAGCATACTCGTGATATCAGGTAATTATTTTATCAGTAATGATCTCACACTCATGTTATTATCAGGGTATTCATGTTATTAGTAATAAACGCACACTAATGCTATTACTAGAGTCATCACGTTATCAGCAGAGCTATTATAGTTAACTAAAACAAATTAAATAACGAAAACTAGAATTGAAAAAAAAAACATTTTAGTTGTCAATGTCAATGTCGAATTTATTTATATAACACTTTACAACATGCATAAAGCTGTACCAAATTGCTGTACAAGAACAACACAAATGACAAAACAGAGCAAAAAACAATACATCAATTAAATGCCAAAGAATAAAAATGAGTTTTAAGAAGCGATTTAAAATGATCCAGGMTGTGGRCAGATCTAATCTGGAAAGGTAAATTATTCCATAAAACAGGAGCAGCAACAGAAAAAGCTCGATCTCCTTTCCTCTTAAGTCAAGTTCGAGGAACTGTAAGTAATAACTGATTATTTGATCGCAGGGTTCTGGACACAGACTGGAAATTTAAAAGGTCCCGAAGATATGGGGGGGGGGGGCTAACCCATTTAAAACTTTAAAAGTTAACAAAAGAATCTTAAAATCCATTCGATAAAAGACGGGTAGCCAGTGTAAAGATGCCAGAATTGGTCATGCTTCCTGGTTCCTGTGAGAAGCCGTGCTGCTGCATTCTGGATCWTTTGAAGTCGCTGAATCTGCGATTTATCCATCCCTCTATATAAAGAGTTGCAGTAATCCAGACGAGTTGTTATGAATGCATGGATAAGTCCTTCAAAGTAGTTAACTAAAATAAACTGTAATAAAATGAAAAAACAATAACTGACTAAAACTGTTCAATCTTTTTACAAAACTAACTAAAACTAACTATAATTATAGATACAATATCCTTAGTTTTAGTGTTTGTCAATTTATTTTGAGCTTTGTGGATGTTTTTTTTTATTGAGTAGTTTCACATTAGCTGTAAGCAGCTTACGGCACCTCATGGTAACAACTGTTGTTTATAATCTGCTGCTCAGCATCATCTGCCTGACAACAACCAAAGTTGGGAGAAAGCGGCAGCATCCACTTTAAGATTTCTTTGAATATGACTGCGAGAAAAAAAAAGCATGTGTCTTGTAGTAGAAACAGGATAAAATAGGTGGAATACTTCTCAAGGGAAAAACTGCATGAATCAATCTCACGCAAGATGGTTAACTATGACTATCTTGACACGCTAGCTTCTCTCAGTAGCTCCCGTGAAAAACAAGCAGCAGGTAGCACCGGGTGGGAGACAACTATTATCATTGTCCTAAAATATTCACCCAAGTCCTTTGTTGGCAAAATTGAGTTACGCAGTTATTTTATGAAGCTGTCGCTATAATGGACTGCTTTAACTAGCGACCAAATAGCTTTTGGTTAGTGAACTCCCAGGAACATCACAAGCTTGAGGAGGTATTGGCAAATATGTTTATTCAAACTATAAAAAACTAATACTAGAGCTAATAAAAACTAAACTAAAACTAAATATTAAAAATGCAATAATACCTAATAAAAACTAGCAAATTCATTGTAAAAACTAATTAAAATTAACTAAATTGAAAGAAAAAGGTCATAACAAAATAAAACTAAACTATAATGAAAAATCAAAAACTATTATAACCTTGGTTATAAGTACTAAACACGCACTTATGCTATTCCCAAGGTTATTATCATGTTATTAGCCGTAATAATTACACTCATGCAATTGTCTGGGTTATTATCATGTTATCAGTAATAAAACAACACGCATGTTATTACCAGGGTTATTAATATGCTATTATCAATACTGAACATGTTTATGTTATTATGAGGGTTGTTATGTTATCAGTAATAAGCACACTTATGTTATTATCAGGGTTATTATCATGTGATCAGTAATAAACATACACACGTTATTATCAGGGTTATGTTATCAGTAAAAAATACACTCTCATGTTATCAGAGTTATTATCATGGTATTATCACTAACTAACTTGGTGATGTTTCTGTATTTTCTTCAGGACCTAAAGAAGCCGTTCGACAGGTCCTGGAAGGAATATGAAACCAAGCTGTAAGAAATAAAACCAGCTTTGTTTTTTATATGCTAACACAGAAACAGACACATCAGTTCATAAAATAATAAATAATGAGCAGAATTACTGCTGATCCATGAGCAGTAAAAGTGGAGGTTTAGAGTAGTTTCTATTTGGTGTTTTGGTTGTGTCACATTTTAAACAACGTGAATCATATTTAGAACAATTAGTGCACCAAGTGTGACAGTTTCAAGTGTTTTCATTATGTTTTAATGTGGTTTTTATTGTCTGCAGAGCAAAGATTGAGAAGGAGAAGCGGGAACACGCCAAGCAACACGGAATGATTCGGACCGAGTTCAGAGGAGGAGAAATCGCCGAGGACATGGAGAAGGAAAGAAGAATGTTTCAGCTTCAGATGTGTGAGGTCAGAACATGGTTCTGTTTTTATTTTCACTGATTACCTAAAACTTTCACTTTCTTTCTGTCTGGACTGACGAGTCAAAGCTGTCGCCTTAAAGCAACTTTATCTGAGAAATTTAATGCTGGTTTATAAACATTTACACTGTTATCATTTACACATGACACAGTTAGAAGCAGCGGAGCGATCAGAATATTTCAGCAGAAAGTGCTACAGCTATTAGCACTAGCTAATAAAATATAAAATAACCATAAAATATGAAACTAATAGTGTAAATGTTTATAAAATGGTCTTTATCTTTACAAAAAATTAAAATCAGATTGTCCCATAACACTTTAATCTGTTTATTTTTGATGATGATGATGATGTCTTTATTTTCATTGTATAAATCACTATGAAATTACATTTAAGAGCACCCATTCAAGAAGACACAAATGACAAAACATGAGGGAACAGGCGAACACGTCATGCAGCAACCAGCAGGGGTCGTGCTGCCTTTAACAGCTGGAAATACATAATAGGAAAGTTGAGTTAAAAAAATTGCTCTGATCCTATGTTTACATCAGAAACATAAGATCATATGCGCAAAAAACGACTCGCGATAGAGCAACACAGCCTGGGGCAGGGTTCAGTGGAGTCGGTGACGTTGAGGGTGGGTGTCCGTGCTAGGACCCGAACCTAGCCCCCACCAGAGTCCAGAGTCACATGATCTTATTATCTCTTGCTCGTCTCACCAGAGTTCAGAATCTCCTCCTCCTCAGCCTTGGGTTCACGGCCAGGTCCAACACGGGTGATGGGGGTGGGAGGGAATCAAGCCCTTGTTGACCTATCATCCTTGGGGAGTTTCAGATAAGCATGGCGTCGAGGCCATGTCGTTGGGAGCCGATAGGTAAACACATCTGTTTTGGGACAAAGCAGCCTTGAATTTCCTGCTGCTTTTTAGTGTCTTCACTGCATCTCTGAAAGTGGCGAAAAGTTCCAATAGGCCGAATTCGGGGTCCTCCTCGCCTCTCACCGTCTGGAGCTTCACCCAGATGTGATCCTACATGCTAGAGGCTCGCTCCTGGGCTGCAATTCTCATCAGAATCACATCCAGTTTGCGATTTATCTCCCCCAGCAACTGTCTGTGTGCTCCCAGCCCGGCAGAAACCTTCCAATACGCCCAACAGCTTCTCAACGGCCCGGACCACTGTTAGGGTCGCTTTCACTTTTTGAAATAGCAGAAATCCACCTCCGTTGATCAGCAGAAATCAGTTATCATAAATTCAAATATATACAAATCATCTACGTCTTCAATGGAAAGTGGTGCAAGACACATCAGGTTCCAGCTCCCCCAAGAACCACTGATGCGTCCCGCTGCAACCGTTCCACTCAGACAGCTTCGTTCCCCTCATTCCAGTCTTAATGTGGAAAAAATAGTGTCAATTATAAATACTTATGGAAGTATTTATAAATGTGTCTGTTTTTCTGCAGTATCTGCTTAAAGTGAATGAGATCAAACTGAAGAAAGGTGTGGACTTCCTGCAGAACCTCATCCAGTACTTCCACGCTCAGTGCAAGTAAGTCAGAAACACCACAAACATCTTTGTTCAATCACTTACTTTATTGAAGTTGTCGGATTTAAATAAATTAAAAAGGAAGAAGTAAGCAGGGTTATTACAGTTAAAGAAAATTAACTAAATAACGAAAACTGAAATTGAAAAAACATTTTAGTTAACTAGAAATAAATAAAAACTGTGATAAAATGAAAAAATGATAACTCACAAACTGTATAATCTTTTTACAAATCTAACTAAAACTAACTATAATTATAGATAGAATATCCTTAGTTTTAGTGTTTGTCAATTTATTTTGAGCTATGTGGATCTTTTTTTTAAATTGAGTAGTTTCATATTAGTTGTAGGCAGCTTATGGCACCTCATGATCCGTAACAACTCTTGTTTGCAATCTGCTGCTGCTCAGCATCATCTGCCTGATTACAACAAAAGTTGGGAGAAAGCTGCAACGTCCACTTTGGGATTTCTTTGAATATGGCTACGAGAAAAAAAAAGGCATGTGTCTTGTAGTAGAAACAGGATAAAATACGTAGAATATTTCTCAAGGGAAAAACTGCATGAATCAAGCTCACTCAAGATGGCACGCTAGCTTCTCTCAGTAGCTCCCATGAAAAACAAGCAGCAGGTAGCACCGGGTGGGAGACAACTATTATCATTGTCCTAAAATAATCACCCAAGTCCTTTGTTGGCAAAACTGAGTTATGCAATTATTTTATGAAGCTGTCGCTATAATGGACTGCTTTAACTAGCGACGAAATAGCTGTTGGTAATGTGTTGATGCATCTCAGTAATCCAGGTAAAAAATCAAAGCTGTTGGTTAGTGAACTCCCAGGAACATCACAAGCTTGAGGATGCATTGGCAAATATGTTTATTCAAACTACAAAAAACTAATACTAGAATTAATAAAAACTAAACTAAACTAAAATAAGCATTAAAAATGCAATAATAACTAATAAAAACTAGCAAATTCACTKTAAAAACTAATTAAAATTAACTGAATTGAAAGAAAAATAACAACAAAATAAAATTAAACTATAATGAAAAATCCAAAACTATTATAACCTTGGAAGTACGAATCCTGTTTTCATTTTAGCAGCAATGAAACCGTGAATCATTTAAAAGTAGAAGAAAAGTCTGATCTGTGCCCAAGTTATTAAATTCATATTTGGACTTGTCCGTCCGTCCATCGGTTTTCTTCCACTTATCCAGGGTCGGGTCGCGGGGGCAGCAGCCTAAGCAGAGAGACCCAGACTTCCCTCTCCCCAGCCACTTGGGCCAGCTCGTCTGGGGGAATCCCAAGGCATTCCCAGGCCAGCCAAGAAATATGGTACCCCCAGTGTGTTCTGGGTCTTCCTCTGGGTCTCCTTCGACTGGGATGTGCCCAGAACACCTCACCACGGAGGCATCCTAACCAGATGCCCGAGCCACCTCAATTGGCTCCTCTCAACGTGGAGGAGCAGCGGCTCTACTGAGTCCCTCCTGGATGACTGAGCTTCGCACCCTATCTCTAAAGGAGAGCCCAGACACCCTACGGATGAAACTCATTTCGACCGCTTGTATCCACGATCTTGTTCTTTCGGTCACTACCCAAAGCTCATGACCATAGATGAGAGTTGGAACGTAGACCGACCGGAAAATCGAGAGCTTCGCTTTTTGACTCAGCTCCTGCTTCACCACGACAGACCGGTACAGCGCCCGCATCACTGCAGACACAGCACCAATTTGCCTGTCTATCTCCCGCTCCACTCTTACCTCATTCATGAACAAGACCCCGAGATACTTAAACTCCTCCACTTGGGGCAGGACCTCCTCCCGACCCGGAGAAGGCACCCTACTCTTTTCCAACTCAAGACGATGGTCTTGGACTTGGAGGCACTGATCCTCATCCTGACCGCTTCACACTCTGCTGCAAACCGCTCCTGTGAAATCTCGAGATCACGATCAGATGAAGCCAATATGACCACATCATCCGCAAAAAGCAGAGATGCAATCCTAAGGTCACCAAAACGGATTCCCTCAACACCTTGGCTGCGCCTAGAAATTCTGTCCATAAAAGAACAGAATCGGTGACAAAGGGCAACCTTGGCGGAGTCCAACTCTCACTGGAAACGAGTCTGACTTACTATCAGCAATGCGGACCAAACTCGGGCACCGGTCGTACAGGGACCTAACGGCCTATATCAAAGGGCCCAAGTACCTTCCAGGATCCTGCTGAGTGTGTAGAGCTGGTCCAGCATTCCACGACCAGGACCAAAACCACACTGCTCTTCCTGAATCCGAGATACGACCATCCAACGGACCCTCCTCTCCAGGACCCCTAAATAGATCTTACCAGGGAGGTTTAGAAGTGTGATCCCCCTATATTTGGAACACACTCTTCTGTCCCCCTTTTTACAGCGGAACTGCCCCCGATGTCCTCACAATATTGTAGAGTCGCATCAACCAACCCAACCCCACAACATCCAGAGCCTTAAGGAACTTTGGTTGAATCTCATCCATCCTCGGTGCCCTGTCACCAAGGAGCTTTTTAACCACATCAGTGACCCCGGCACCAGAGATTGGAGAGTCCGACCCAGGGTCCCCAGGCTCTGCTTCCTCATGGGAAGATGTGTCGGTGGGATCAAGGAGGTCTTCGAATTATTCCGCCCACCGACCCACAATGTCCCGAGTTGAGGTCAGCAGCGCACCATCCCCACCATAAATAGTGTTGACGGCAAACCACTTTACCCTCCTGAGACACCAGATAGTGGACCAGAATCACCTCAAAGCCGTACGGAAGTCTTTTTCCATGGCCTCTCCGAACTCCTCTCATGCCCAAGTTTTTACCTCAGCGACCACCCGGTCGGCAGTCTATTTGGACTGACGATCCTATCAGCTGCTTCCGGAGTCCCACAGGCCCAAAAGACCTGAAAGGACTCCTTCTTCAGCCTGACAGCATCCCTTACCACCAGTGTCCACCAGCGGGTTTGAGGGTTGCCGCCACGATAGGCGTCAACATCCTTACGTCCACAGCTCAAAGAATCCGCCTCGATAATGGAGGCATGGAGCATGGCCCACTCTGACTCAATGTCCCCCACCTCCCCTGGAATGTGTTCAAAGTTCTCCTGGAGGTGTGAGTTGAAGCTCCATCTGACAGGAGACTCTGCCAGACGTTCCCAGCAGACCCTCACTATACGTTTGGGTCTGCCTGGTCTGACCGGCATCCTCCCCCACCATCTGAGCCAACTCACCACCAGGTAGTGTTCAGCTGACAGCTCTGCCACTCTCTTTACCCGAGTGTCCAAGACAGGCGGTTGCAGATCAGATCAAACGACAACAAAGTCGATCATCGAACTGCGGCCTAGGGTGTCCTGGTGCCAAGAGCACTTATGGACACCCTTATGTTTGAATATGGTGTTCGTTATGGACAATACAGTGGTTTGCAAAAGTATTCATACCCCTTGAACTTTTCCATATTTTGTCACATTACAACCACAAACATAAATATATTTCACTGGAATTTAA
>NW_013952959.1:28372-34570 GCF_001266775.1 Austrofundulus limnaeus
TTAAATTCCAGTGAAATATATTTATGTTTGTGGTTGTAATGTGACAAAATATGGAAAAGTTCAAGGGGTATGAATACTTTTGCAAACCACTGTACATGACGAGCACAGAAGTCCAATTAAAAAAACACAGCTCGGGTTCAGATCAGAGGGGCTGTTCCTCCCAACCACACCCCTCCAGGTCTCACTGTCATTGCCCATGTGAGCGTTAAAGTCCCCCAGCAAGACGAGGGAGTCCCCATCATGAGCGCTCTCAGCACCCCCTCCAAGGACTCCAAAAAAGATGGGTAATCTGAACTGCTGTTCAGCTCATAGGCACAAACAACAGTCAGAACTCGTCCCCCCACCCATAGGCAGAGGGAGGCTACCCTGTTGTTCACCGGGGTGAACCCCAACATACAGGCACCAAGATGGGGGGCAATACGTATGCCCACTCCTGCTCGGCACTTCTCAGTATGGGCAAATCCAGAGTGGAAGAGTGTTCAACCCCTCTCGGGGAGACTGGTTCCAGAGCCAGTGCTGTGCATTGAGGTGAGTCCAACTATATCTGGTCAGGACGTCTCAACCTCACACACCAGCTCAGGCTCCTTCCCCACCAGAGAGGTGACATTCCACATCCCTAGATTCAGCTTCTGTAGCCAAGGATCGGACCACCAGGGTCCTCGCCTTCGACCACTGCCCGTTGCACCCAACCCCTATGGCCCCTCCGACAGGTGTTGAACCCATGAGAAGGGGGACCCACATCTACTCTTTGGGCTGTGCCCGGCCGGGCTCCATGGGTGAAAGCCCGGCCACCAGGTGCTCGCCATCGTGCCCCACCTCCAGGCCTGGCTCCAGAGTGGGACCCTGGTGACCCGCATCCAGGCGAGGGAACACTGAATCCATCACTGGGATAAGGGATCTTTGGGCTGCACTTTGTCTAATCCCTCACCTAGGACCTGTTTGCCTTGGGTGACCCTACAAGGGGCATGAATCCCCTCACAACATAGCTCCCAGGGCCATTGGGACACTCAAACCTCTCCACCACAATAAGGTGGCAGCCCAGGGAAAGGACTATTTGGACTTTTTTTTTAATTTAAATGAACAAACCTTTGACCTGAAATAAATGGACATTACTGAAAATAATTCCTAGTTTTTTGTTTTGTTTCTGCAGTTTTTTCCAGGATGGACTGAAAGCCGTGGAGAATCTGAAACCATCTATGGAGAAACTGGTGACGGACCTGACTGCGGTGAGATGCTGACAGATTTATTAAACCTTAGCGGTAATGGTTTATTCATGCGTCAGAATGATTGATTGTTTGTGTTCAGATCAAACAGATTCAGGATGGAGAGAAGAAGCAGCTGACTCAGCTTAAAGATGTCCTGAAGGCATCGCTGCAGTCGGAGCAGAAAGAGGTGAAAAACTCAAAATTATTAAAAAACTGTTCACTGAAATCTACAGTTCCTTTTTTGAAAATGAAGCAATATAATTAAAATTTGTCAAAATGTTTCTAATTCTTTATAGCACTGTACACCTTTTGTTCTGGTTCTGCTCCTTTTAACTTCCTTGTCTAATTTTAGCTACCTTTTTGCTAATTTTAGCTTTTTTTTCTGCTATTTCAACTATAATTCTGCTCCTTTCTGCTATTATTCTATTTTCTTCTTTCTTGCATCCTTTTATGCTAATTTGAGCTATTTCTGCTTCTTGTGGTTGCTTTCTGCTATATTCAGCTATTTGCTGCAATTTTAGCTAATGTTAAATTAAGTTTTTAACCTAATTTCACATTTTTGTGGATATTTCAGATTCTTTCTGCTTATTTCAACAAACTTGTGCTCCTTATACCTCCTTATTTTTGTTTAGGCATTTCCAGCTACATTTTATCTGTTTTGTTTCACATTTTGGTTGTTTTAGCTCTTTTACAACAAATGATCACTTATATACATCTTATACATTTTTATACCCTTTTCACCATATGGATGCTAATTTATCGTGTGTCTGCTACCTTTAGCTTGTTTTAGGCTAATTTTAGCTTTTTCTGCTATTTCAGCTGCTCCTTTCTGCTATTCTTCTGCTATTTTTGTGCTTCTTTCTGCTAATTTGAGCTATTTCTGTTTCTTACAGTTGCTTTCTGCTATATTCAGCTATTTGCAATTTTAGCTACTGTTAAGCTTTTATTAGCTAAAGTTAGCTTTTTAAAGCTAATTTCACATTTTGGTGACTATTTCAGCATCTTTCTGTTTAGTTCAGCAAACCTGTGCTCCTTATGCTTCTTTATTCTTGTTTAGGAAATTCCAGCTATATTTTAGCTGTTTTACTGCCCAAGTTTGGCTGTTCTAGCTATTTTACAACAAAGTGTCACTTTTTTGTAATTTTGTGCTTTTTTTGTGCACTCTTTTGATCTGGTGTTAATTCAACTTTTTTCTGCTAACTTTGTTTTTATGTTAATTTTTGTATTTTTCTGCAATTTCTTATATGATTCTTCTTTTCTGTTAAATTCTTAATTTTGTGCTTTTTTCTTCTAATTAAAGCATTTTTTACTTCTTTTAGTTGTATTCTGCTGTTTTCAGATGCTTTCTGTATCTTGGCTACTGTTTTGCTGTTTATTGCTAAATTTAGCTTTTGCAAGCTAAATACACATTAGGGCGGGTTTTAAGCAGATTTCAGCAAAAACAAAAGAAAACCCCAGTCCATTTAATTTTTTTTTGCTAATATCTGCATGTTAGGCTACATTTCAGCTGTTTTACTGGACATTTTGGCTGTTCTAGCTATTTTACAACAAAGTGTCACTTTTTGTAATTTTGTGCTTTTTTTGTGCACTCTTTTGATCTGTTGTTAATTCGACATTTTTCTGCAAAATTTATCTTGTTTTTATGTTAGTTTTTGTATTTTTTCCTGCAATTTCGTCTATGATTCTTCTTTTCTGCTAATTTCTTAATTTTGTGCTTTTTTTCTGCTAATTAAAGCTTTTTTTTCTTCTTTTAGTTGTATTCTGCTGTTTTCAGATGCTTTCTGTAGCTTGGCTACTGTTTGGCTGTTTATCGCTAAATTTAGCTTTTGCAAGCTAAATACACATAAGGGTGGGTTTTTAAGCAAACTTCAGCAAAAACAAAAGAAAAACCCAGTCCATTTTATTTATTTATTTATTTTGCTAATATCTGCATGTTAGGCTACATTTCAGCTGTTTTACTGGACATTTTGGCTGTTTTAGCTATTTTACAACAAATTTTCACTTTTTTTGCACTTCTATGGTTTTTTTCCTGCTGATTTGACAATTCTTTACACTCCTTTCACCATCTGGGTGGTAATTTTAATGTTTGTCTACCTTTAGCTTGTTTTATGCAAATTTTTGCTTTTTTCTCCTGTTTCAGCTATATTTCTCTCTTTTCTACTGTTTTTCTGCAGAGTTAATCTTTTTTTGCTTCTTTCAGCTTTTCAAAACTAACTGGCATTAACAGTTTTACTATTAAACTATATCAGCTCCATTTCAGCAGCTTTCAGCTGAAGTTTTCAGCAATAAGCATTCACACTAGCATTTTTGCAAGAAATGCAATTTCTCTAGTTTAAGATGTGATTTAATTTCAGGACTCTCAGGCGAAGCAGAGCTCCGGCTACAGTCTCCATCAGCTGCAGGGAGACAAGGCCTGTGGCACAGAACGCACCGGAGTCCTCTACAAGAGGAGTGAGGGGTGAGTGGACTCAGTGTCCCAGAATGCAACAGGAAATGAGTCCAGCTTAATGTTGGTTTCTACCTGTTCCTCACCTGTCTCCTCAGGTTGAGGAAGGTGTGGCAGAAAAGAAAGTGTTCTGTTAAAAACGGCCTCCTGACCATCTGCCACGGCACGGTAAGACCTAAAGTCCTGAGCTCAAACTGAACATTAGATCAATTAGATCTGAACAAAGTTTAAAATAATCAGAATTCTTAAAGGGATCCCCGATTAGTTGTAACATTAAACTTTATTTGATAAACATATATTTTAACTGTAAAATAAAGACTGTAAAAATACTGTAGGATGTTTAGTTGTATAAATTTTTAAAAATATATTTTAACATGGACGGAGCCATTTAATTTACAAACAAAGCATTCTGGGTAAATGATAACGTGGATAGGTCCTCGGTGCGAGGCTGCTAGCGAGCTATATCCACCCTGAAGGTTAATCTTGGACAATATCTGATGATCGACTCTTAAATGAAACCAGAGAGCGTTGACAGAGAGGAGAAGGTAGAAATGACTCAGCCTGGAACTGAAAATATGGATGGAGGACAACAGAGCTGCTTCATGGAAGAAGAACCCCAGCTTAGCCTGTTAGCTTTAGCGTTAGCACCAACGCTATATTGCCTCATATGTATTAGATCAGTGCTAGCGCGACAAACAAGCTAAACTGAGGTCCTCCATCCATATTTTTAGTTGCAGCTGAGTCATGTTTGTGTTCCCCTCTCTGTCATGTGGATGGAGGACCTCAGTGACGAGAGGAGAATGTGTAGCGCTGAGCTAATACATATATATGGTGATAGTGTCGGGGCTAATGCTAAAGCTAACAGGCTAAGCTGAGGTTCTTCTTCCATGAAGCAGCTCTGTTGTCCTCCATCCATATTTTCAGTTCCAGGCTGAGTCATTTCTACCTTCTCCTCTCTSTCAACGCTCTCTGRTTTCATTTAAAAGAGYCRATCRTCAGATATTGTCCAAGATTAACCTTCARGGTGGATATAGCTCGCTAGCAGCCTCGCACCGAGGACCTATCCACGTCATCATTTACCCAGAATGCTTTGCGTGTAAGTAAAATGGCCCCATCCGTGTAATATATTTTTAAATTTTTAGTTTAAAAATGATAAAAACTAAACAGCCTACAGTATTTTTACTGTCTTTTACAGTTAAAATATATATTTATTAAATAAAGTCTAATGTTACAACTAATCATGGATCCCTTTAACAGTTTATCCAGGGTTTAGAATCAATTTTTGTCAGAAACTTTGTAGTTAAATGTAATAAAGCTATTATTTTTGTATGTAGCTGTTGGTTAAAATGTTAAAACGTTACATTCTGTTTTTGTTTTGAAGGCGAACAAACCTCCAGCCAAGCTCAACCTACTCACCTGCCAGGTGAAGAGGAATCCAGACGACAAGAAAAGCTTCGACCTGTTTTCTCGTACGCATCCTCCTATAAATCAAAACTTTCTGTTTTCAGTTTAAATCGGAACCAATAATTAATCATTTTCTCCTCCAGATGACAGAACCTACCACTTCCAGGCCGAGGATGAGGGGGAGTGTCAGACGTGAGTACCTGTGTGGGGGGGGGCGTGGCCTGGGCTGCCGGCGTGGCCGTTTGTTCTGACGGCTGTTTTCCTGTTGCAGCTGGGTGTCGGTGCTGCAGAACAGCAAGGAGGAGGCGCTGAACAAGGCCTTTAAAGGAGGTCAGGACGAAGGAGAGAACAACATCGTGCAGGAGCTGACCAAAGCCATCGTGGGGGAGGTGAGGCGGATGAGCGGCAACGACAGCTGCTGCGACTGCGGCGCTGCAGGTTCGTCACAAACTCACGGGTTGTGTTCATGTTTCAGGTTAGCTTCCCCTCCTCAGTCAGTCAACTAGTCTTCATCAGTCAAAAACTTTTAAAACTTCAATCTCCTGAAAACACCTGCCCTCTGGTAGCTTCCATATAAACTGAAGGTTTGTGAAAAATGATGTAAAATCTGTTGATTCTTTAGCTGTTTGTCAGAAGTTCAGCTGCAGCTGAGATTCAATTCAATTTATTTATATAGCGCCGAGTCACAACATACGTTGTCTCAGGGCACTGTACATGAAAAGAATAATGTAAAGAAGAAACCAGCAGATTGTGTTGAATCACTTCATCACAGTCTCCCATCCTGAGCAAACGGTGGAGAGGAAAAA
This sequence comes from Austrofundulus limnaeus, assembly GCF_001266775.1. Classification (NCBI taxonomy): domain Eukaryota; kingdom Metazoa; phylum Chordata; class Actinopteri; order Cyprinodontiformes; family Rivulidae; genus Austrofundulus; species Austrofundulus limnaeus. The sequence continues at coordinate 34,234 of NW_013952959.1, forward strand.
CTCCCTGCTAATCAGGAAGAAACCTCCAGCAGAACCAGGCTCAGGACAGGAGACCATCTGCCTTGACCGGATTTATTCATTTATTTTTGCTTAAATCCCCTTTATCAAAGAGTAGAGCTCTGTTGGAGTAAAACGCATTACAGGCAAACTTAAATACAATAATAATGTGGAAATGATTGGCACTTGCCTCCTAGACAGGGGCGGTTCTAGGGGCGGGGCCACAGGGGCATTGGCCCTTGCTGAAATTTGATTGGCCCCCTGAAGTGCCTCTGTTCTATCACTCATCTGCCCTTTGCCCAAGAATGATAAAGCTGTGTGCAGTTCCACGTCCAAACCC
>NW_013952959.1:35138-36307 GCF_001266775.1 Austrofundulus limnaeus
ATTCTATTCTGAATTTGACAGGGAGCCAGTGGAGAGAAGCTAAAACTGGAGAAATATGATCTCTCCTTCCAACTCTCATTAGCAATGGCATTTTGTATCAACTGAAGACTTTTTAAAGAGTTTTTTGGATGTCCAGATAATAAAGAATTACAGTAATCCAGCCTAGACATGATAAATGCATGAATCAGTTTTTCTGCATCATTTTTGGACAAAATATTTCTAATTATAGTGATATTACACAGGTGGAAGAAGGAAGTCCTGGTAACATTTTTAGTGTGGGGGTTAAAAGACATGTCCTGATCAAAAATAACACTAAGGTTCTTTACATTAGAACTGGAGGCCAGATTAAATCAGCTGCGTTTCTCTTGTCATAAATACTAAACGTCGGTGAACCTGCCTCATGAGATGCTGCTCCTCCTCGCCTCAGGTCCCTCATGGCTCTCCACCAACCTCGGGGTCCTGATCTGCATCGAGTGTTCGGGGATCCACAGGGAGATGGGGGTCCATTACTCCAGGATCCAGAGTCTGGACCTGGATGTTCTGGGAACATCTGAGCTGCTGGTGAGTCCCACTTCACCATCAGCAGTTTAGAAAAATAAAAACGCAGCGGATCTCACCGGGTGGATCTGCTTCAGAAGGTTACAGCTCTGTGCGAAAGTCTTAATGCATTTGGTTGCCTTTTTTTTTAAAAGTTATGTTCAATCCTGTTCTTAGACTTAATGCAACAAACTGTAAAATGTGAGGAAATTAATTCTGTCACATGATTAATATTTTAATCTGATTAATCCCAAAGTAGCTGTGAATTAATTACGATTAATCTTAAATTTACTGTACATTTCTATTACATATTGATAAAATAAATTACTTGAGTTATTAACTAGTTTTTAATGTTTTTATTTAGAAAACAAAATTGATGCTTTGACATGATTTTTTTTAAATATAAAACAGGATATAAAAATGCTCCAAACGTATTTGAGTCAGTTAAATTTTGTGCATAATAATGAGGTTAAATCAAGAATTCAAGGATTTTCATTCCAAATGAGAACTACATGAGGAATGAAAGATAGATACTAAGGTCACAGTCGTCAGCAAAACATTAATAAGTAAAATAAAATAAGCCATAAGAAGACAAAAAGAAAAAAAAAGAACATAATGTGTTACACATGGAG
>NW_013952959.1:37270-39038 GCF_001266775.1 Austrofundulus limnaeus
GAATGCCACAAATTCTCCTAAATCACTCGTACGCACAACTTAAGAACAAATCTGTGCGTACGAACGGTTCTTGCATGAGGCCCATTGTTTGTAAAAATAAATAAATAAATACAAAAATAAAAGAATGAAAAAAGTTAGATTAATCGCAATTAAAATTTTTCATAGATTAAAAATTTGCCCAGCACTTAAAATTAATCAATATGAGTTAACTCGATTAATTTCACAGCCCTAGAGGAAATGAAACAAGTGAAAAGTAAAATGGATGTACGAAATGTAAAAGATTTATTTAACATAAGTGAGTACAAAATCCATACGTCTTTATCACCAACAGTCCAGATCATAAAGTTAAATCCACAGCTCTCTAAACAAAGAAACTCTTTGGGGTTTTGGTTGTAGTTGGCGAAGAACGTCGGAAATGCCAACTTCAACGAGATCATGGAGGCAGATCTGTCGGCGCAGGACGTGACCAAACCGGATCCAAAGAGCGACATGTAAGTGGAGGTCAGGGTGACGCGTTAACCAGCAGCGAGTGTTCGGCTCTGATGTGTCTCTCTGGGGTTTCCAGGCAGATGAGGAAGGACTACATCACAGCCAAATACACCGAGAAGCGTTTCGCCAAGCGGCTGTTTTCTGACGCCGAGCTGAGGCTGCAGGCGCTGTACGACTCCGTCCGGAACCGGGACATCCTGTCGCTCATCCAGGTCTACGCCGAGGGGGCGGACCTGATGGAGGTCCTCCCACAGGCAAACGAGCACGTACGATCCCACTTCTTCCTCTTGTCTTCTTGGTATTTCATCATGCTTTTGTTCTGCCTCTGGCTCCAGCTGCAGCTGCGAGTCGGGTCATGTGTGCGTGAGTCATGCTGCTGGGTTTGTTTCTGTCAGGAACCTGGGGAGACGGTGCTCCACCTGGCGGTCCGAATGGTGGACAGGAACTCTCTGCACATCGTGGACTTCCTGGCTCAGAACAGGTGAGGTCAGGCGGCGCAGCTGGAGGCTTCCTGTCTGAGCACGTGGTTCTGACCCGGTGTTGAATTCGTTTCAGCGTAAATCTGGACAAGCAGACGAGCAAAGGGAGCACCGCTCTGCATTACTGCTGCCTGATGAACAACAGCGAGTGTCTCAAACTGCTGCTGAGGGGGAAAGCTTCAGTTTCCTCCAGTAAGAACTGAACTCTGCTGTGATACAGATTATTATTGAGCCCATAAGGACACGTGGGGAAGGAATAAATGGATCCTGACTTACTTTGGCAAGATATTACAAAAGTTTCTCAGGATCATTTTATTCAATTTTTCCCCATGTCCCCTTACAGTGTCCGATTTAGCTTCTAATCATCGGCTACGAATAGACTCTCCAATTAGACTGTCCAATTAAAACCGACCCTTTAAATGTTTCTGATTTTGTCTCCTCAGCAAACGAAGCAGGAGAAACTCCTCTGGACATCGCCAGGCGCCTGCAGCACACTCAGTGTGAAGAACTGGTCAGATTTTACTAACTAAACTAAACGAGTTCTGAGCTTTTAAATCTGGGGTGGGCAATCCTGGTCCTCGAGGGCCGCAGCCCTGCATGTTTTACTTTTTTCCTCTGCTCAAGCACGCCTGATTTGAATGAATGGGTGATTATCAGGCTTCTGCAGTATGGAGGACCAAAACTGACATAATTAAAAATAAAAGCGGAAATACATTATATAAATTGACTAATAAATAAATACACTTAAAGTGCACCAAAAAAATTCAAAAAAGAGAATTTTATTTACAATATATATATAT
>NW_013952959.1:39867-43338 GCF_001266775.1 Austrofundulus limnaeus
GTCTGAATCAGGTGTGTTGGAGCAGGGAAAAACATAAAACCTGTTGGGCTGCGGCCCTCGAGGACCAGGATTGCCCACTCCTGTTTTAAAGCATTTGACGCAGTTAATCATGTTTTATTATAGAGGCTTCACATTGCTTGCTTGTCTGAACAAACTCTTCGTTGGTTTGACAACCATCTGACCAATAGATCTTAGCTTGTTCAAGTAGGGGGTTAACTTCCTCTTCTCTCCATATACGCAATGGGGTTCCTCAGGGGTCAGTGCTGGGGCCACTTTTGTTTGTTTTTTTGGTTTTTTTTGTCAACAAGTTTTTTTATAAAGTTTATTCATTTAATACAAAACAACATAAATTCAACATACAAAAAATATCTAATTAAATGAAAGGTAGCAGAAGAAAAAAATCTGATGATTTCTGCCCCTTTTTCTCAAATAAATAAATTCAACCAAAAAAATCCTCAATTTACAACATGCAAAAAAAAATAAAGAAAAATAACAAAGGTTTAATTCCTTCTTGAGTAACAATTCGTGCCTTATACTCATACATATTTCTCCAACAGATTTACCTTTATCATTTTCTTATGTTGGAAAAACATTCCGATTTCCTGTGAACTTCAACGAGCTTCTTCCTGCACGGGTTTTTTTCTGCAAAGTAAAAAAAGTTTTCTGTTCATTCAAAAATAATTTTTGTTCCAAACGTCCTGTTTGTGTCTTCCAGCTGACCCAGGCTCAGACGGGAAAGTTCAATGTCCACGTCCACGTGGAGTATGAGTGGCGACTCCAAAACGAGGACCTGGATGAGAGCGAGGACGAGATGGAGGACAAGGTCGGCCCGTTTCCTCTGATGAAAGCGGCGTCTCGTGTTCAGGTTCTGGGTTGTTGACGGTGTGTTCTGTCCTCGTCCCGCAGCCCATCCCAAACCGGCGCGAGGAACGTCCGGTCAGCTGCTTCGTGCCCGGCAGCGGCCCCATGCAGACCAATCTGGCGGCGCTGGCCCGCGATGCTGTCTTGGTGGTACGGGACAAGCAGAGACCTCCCATCCCGAGCAGCATGATCAGCAACGAGACGTACGGCACGATGATGGACCTGAACCTGCCTCCGCCGGGGCCGACACCCCCTCTGCCCCCCAGAGGTCCCAGCAGAGGTCAGACAGAGTCTGCTGAGTCAGCATTCACGCAAATATTTTTATTTTTCAGGATATTTGGGCATTCTACGTCTGCAGAGTTGTTTTAGCTGTTTAGAGTTTAAAACAGTGTTCAGGAAACAGCTGCTTTGTTGTTTAAGTTTTTTTAATATTTACATTTTTTTACAAATATTTTCCCCATAGAAACGTGTTCTCTCTTCAGTTTCTTCAAAAACTTTGTTTTCTTTGAAATCTTCTTCAGCTGCTGGCTGTTCCGCTTAAGCTTCTTTTAGCTTTTAGCTACTGTTCTTTTTACTTTTAGCTATTTGACACTGTTAGCCTTTAGCTCCATTTTAGTACTTTTTTCAAGCCCTTTGCTATTAATACCTTTATAGCTAACTTTTTGATATTCAGCTAATCTTTTGCTACATTGTTTTGGGTACTTTAAGCCTTTTGATGCGGTTAGCCTTTAGCTTCCATTTTAGCACTTTTTTCATGTCCTTTGCTAGTAATATCTTAATAGCTAACTTTTTGATATTTTAGCTGATTTTTTGCTTGCTACTTTAGCTTTTAGCTACTGTTTTGTTACTTTCAACTTTTTGATACTGTTCACTTTTAGCTTCCATTTAGCCATTTTTATAGCTTATTGGTACTATTACCTTTTATAGCTAACTTTTTGATATTTTAGCTAATCTTTTGCTACATAAGCTTTTAGCTAGCTTTTGCTACTTTTAGCGTGCTTTTGGCTAATTTCACTTGAGGTTATGCTACTTTTGGATAGAGTTTTGCTGCTTTTAGCATTTAAGTAATGTTTTGTTACATTTAGGTACCATCTTAGCTTTTAGTTTTGCTTCTGTTAGCTTTAGCAGCTCAGTTTTTAGCTTGTGGTTCTTTTTCGGTTCTGGATCAGGTCCCAATAAAACATCAGCCATGGAGTCACTAGGAAGACAGCGGTCCTCGTCGGACCCTCAGAACCCTGAGAGGAACACCTCCATGTATGGTGAGCCTACTTGGTTTTTGGCTCCGCCCCCTTCTAGTCTTTGTGGAATCCTGACTGATTTTCTGCTCTTCTCCCAGTCCTCCCAGCCATTCCTCCTCCTTCGCCCCCTCCTCCTCCTCCACCTCCAGCCAACAAGAAGTCCGGCACGTTGGAGACCAAGACCGGTTCGGCCAAGAACACCCCCCTGCCCCCCCTGCCGGTCTCAGTCCCTGCTGCTCCGCCTACAGTTTTATCGCCGGTCCACTTTAAACCTCTACCCGTTCCCCCGCCTGCAGTGAGCCAACAGACCAGCAGACCACTAAGACCTCCACAACCACCAGGTCCTTCACAACCACCAGGTCCTTCACAACCACCAGGTCCTTCACAGCCACCAGGACCTCCACAACCACCAGGTCCTTCGCAACCACCAGGACCTCCACAACCACCAGGACCTCCACAACCAGCAGGACCTCCATCAGGACCCGCTGGCCCTAAATCTCCCAGCAGGTAGGTGATAAAGTGAGCTGAACTGGGCCTCGTTCAGTACTAGACTAGTCCTTCAGAGTCCTACGCTGGTCATTACAGTCCAGTTAGTGTTTTAACAGCCAAAATGGGTTTTTGGTTTGATTTCAGAGCAGTGAATATTCCTCCATTTAGACCTCCAGTTCGGACCGGGTCTGCCAACAAACCAGGTAAAACCATAAAAATCTTTTATTTTTCCTGCTGAAGTTGTTTTCTTTTTCACTTGATGTAAAATTGTGTTTATTTTTTCAGGTCTTCAGGGCCAGCCCCTCCACAGTCCAGCTCCTCCATCACCTAAACCCAGAACTGCCTTCTCTGTGAGTCCACCAGGCCCGGCTCTGCTCCAGCTGTGGAGGAGTTTCTCTGTGTAACAGTTTGTCCTGACCTGTGTTTGCAGAAGCAGCGGCCTAAGAGGGTGAAGGCCATCTACAACTGTTCGGCTGATAATCCCGACGAGCTGACGTTCAGCGAGGGGGAAGTGATCGTGGTGGAGGCGGAGGAGGACCAGGAGTGGTGGGTCAGTATCACAAACCCAAATAGGACTCGGTTCGTGGTCAGTTCTGTACTGTATAAATCAGAGATTCTTAACCCATGGGAGCGCCACCTTGAGGGCCTCAAAAAAACAAGTTTTTAACTTTGGGCCGCAGAGGGCCGCATTGATTTTGAATAAGGTGCAATACACTTTCTCACCACTAGTAGCAGTAGAGCACCACTCATATAACAACTTTTTTAATATGTAGAAGAAGAACCTTAGAAACCTGCAGAGAATGAAAACCTTTTTTAAATGAAAAGTAGAAGCAAAAATGAAAGTAACTCATAAAAAACACCAAAGTTTGTCACTAATATGAAG
>NW_013952959.1:43673-45010 GCF_001266775.1 Austrofundulus limnaeus
GTTTAATGTTTATCAGTACATTACAGAAAATCATTAACTTTATCACAATATGCTAATTTTTGAAGACCTATAATAATTGCTATGGGCAGGTTACAATGTAAAAATGTTTGTCAAAATCATGTCTTGTGATTATTTAATAGGCGTTTGCTTTTAAATTGTAGTTGTATTTAATTTAGTTATGATGTAAATACAATACAAATTAAACCAAGATTTAGAATAATTATCATTTTGATCCATACTTTGGCAATGTCTGACTGGGCCTCGTGTCACTTTATGTTCAACAAAATGGGCCCCGAGGTCAAAAAAGGTTAAGAACCCCTGGTATAAAGTACCACAAAGTGATACTTGAGTAAAAGTACAAGTATCTTACCAAAAAACTTCTATGGTAAAAGTTAAGTGTCCTTTAGGAATGTTATTTGAGTAAAAGTCTTAAAGTATCGATATTATTTGTAAGTATTAAAATTATTGATACAAAATGAGCAGTTAGATTTTACATAATGACATCTATTAGGAGGTGACCTCCCCAAAAAAATGCAGAAAAGTCTATATCATATTAAAAGAATCAATTTGTTAAATTTAGGATGCAGTAGTCTAGCTGATTCAGTTTATATACACATATCAAAGGTGCCCAAGTATTTTCTCCAAAATGAAAACCTGTCTGAGGGTTGCGGCCAAATGTAATAATATTATTCATGAAATACAAATACTTCTTAAGTACAGTCCTTTTATTTTAATGATTATATCCTGCTGGAGTGTGACATGATTTGTTTGTGTACAAACTAATACGGTATCAGAATTTTATATATTTATACTTCTCATTCAACCACAATCAAATTCACTCTATCTAGGAGGCTCAGTTTATATGGATAGTTTTTATTTTTTACAAGCTGGAATGAAAACAAGTAAAAATCAAATAAAAGTAATGACTTTCTACTTCTTGCCTTTTTTTAAAAATGTAAGGAGTAGAAAGTGAAAAGTAAAATTACTCAAGTAAAGTACAGGTACCCAAAAATTCTACGTAAGTACAGTAACAAAGTATTTGTACTTAGTTACTTTACAACTCTGAGTATGGTGCAATATGAGGGCCAAAATTGACATTGACAATTGCACAACCAGTGGTTGCTACATCCTTGTAGCAGGAGGCTGTATCTATTCTTAACCAGTTATTGATCTGATTAATGATAGGCCGGCACCACTAACTGAGAGACTGGAGCTGGCAAATGAGAAGGAGGCTATTCCTTTTTGTGAGCATTGGAGAGGCTAGTGACTAGCATGGATAAGTTGGAGAGGCTAGCAACTAGCATGGATAAGCTGGCGTTAGCATTGGAGAGGCTAGC
>NW_013952959.1:46231-49262 GCF_001266775.1 Austrofundulus limnaeus
GAGAGGCTAGTGACTAGCATGGATAAGCTGGCGTTAGCATTGGAGAGGCTAGTGACTAGCATGGATAAGCTGGCGTTAGCATTGGAGAGGCTAGTGACTAGCATTGATAAGCTGGCGTTAGCATTGGAGAGGCTAGTGACTAGCATGGATAAGCTGGCGTTAGCATTGGAGAGGCTAGTGACTAGCATGGATAGGCTGGAGTTCTGTTCCATCAGACGATTGTTGGATTCTCTGACTCTAAACGTCTTCTGTGTGTTCAGATCGGTCACATCGAAGACGATCCGGGCAGAAGAGGAGCGTTTCCCGTCACCTTCGTCCACTTCATCACCGAGTGACCGGATCCCCTCCAGCAGCGGAGCTTAAACAACCAGGAGCAAATAAAAACTGAAATCAGACTCTGGACCAGCCAGGAGGCTCAGGTCCACATGGAGTCTGTCATCAGAAACTTTGAAGTTCGTTCCAGCTGGGGAGTCTTCCTCCCTGATGAAGATGAGCGCTGCAGGACGAACGTTAGGATGGAAATACTTTTTAATTCTGGAGAAGATTAAATAAAACCTTTTGACTGAGTCTTTGGTCACAGAACACACGTGCACACACACGTGCACTGTTTTATCTGCTGGACATGGATCATAGTGACCTCTAGAGGCAGACGGAGATTTTTACAAATATTAAACAGTTTTTATCTTCCTTTTATTTGCCATAAAAGCAACAAAAACAGATTGTTTACAGATTCACTGATATTAAAAATATAGAGCAGGATTTAAATCTCCAGAAACATCCAACCTGTTTGATAAAAGTGACTCTTGTTCACCTGCTGGGATCTCACCTGTTCTACTAAAATACATTCCTTTTTAAATATGTTTGAAAATATGCTGTTCTGTTAGATTTTACTGCTTTCTTTCCTCATTAAAAACACTTCTCTAATTAAGTGGGTTTTTTTTATTATTATTATTGACTCAGCATTCACACTGTTGGTTTCCTGTCCTGAACAGGAAATAATATAAATAAGTTGCTTCTTTATTATTCTTTATGTAACGTGTTTGGCATTTGGAAGGTTGGTTGGATGGTTTTGATCAGCAGTTTTCTGAAAACCTTCCAGTATATATTTTTTTACTTTAGCTGCTTTTTTTAACTCTGTTTTTGTGCATGAACTTTTTCCTGATCTTAACTTTGATTTTTAAATCATTCCGGCAGAAAGGAGGCTCTTTAAAGTCATAGAATAAATGATAAAATCAACTTTAGCAGCTTGTTATGAAGACGTGTTTTTATTTATTTAGTTGAATCTATGAAAAATATCAAAGCTAACCAAGAGGTCAAATATTATTTTTACTCACAGAAAATCTTTAATTTGGCATATCTCAATAGAGTTCTTATGAAAATAATGAGTTTGATTTTTTATTTTTTTAAAGACTACTTAGCCGTTTTTTTTTTCTTTTGTGGTCGTGATTAATTTTCCTTGTTTGCTCTAAAATAAAGTTTTATGACCTTTAAGCATTATAACACATCTTTTCATTATATTACTATGGAAGCCCATTTCCGCCACCCTGATAAAAAATAAATAAAACTTGTATCTCATAATTATGACTTAGCTATCTCTCTCATAATTACGAGATAGCTATCTCATAATTACGAGATAGCTATCTCATAATTACGAGATAGCTAAGTCATAATTATGAGATACTATCTCATGAGATAGTATCTCATAATTATGAGATAGCTAAGTCCTAATTATGAGATACTATCTCATAATTATGACTTAGCTATCTCATGAGATAGCTAAGTCCTAATTATGAGATACAAGTTTTATTTTTTTATCAGGGTGGCGGAAATGGGCTTCCATATTTTTCTAATGTCTGAGCACCGGGCCATAAAAGAGCCTAACGGAACTACAGAGAGATGTTTCTAACCGGATGGATTTCAGCAGAAACACGGAAGTGACGATTTGCGACAAGCTGCGGGTCTCTTGTTGAAGTGACAGCGTGATGAACGTGTTTGTTTGTTAGTTGTTGTGTTGTTTATCGCTGTAAACATGACAACTAAACGTAAAGCAGACGCGACGGTTCCAGCTGAGGAGAGCGACCAGCTGCTGATCCGCCCGCTGTGAGTTTAAATCGGAACACTTTTCAGCTGCTGCACCGCTGCCTGCCTCACACCAAACTTCGTTCACAAAATTATACTTCACTTGTTTCTGTCTAAAAATCAAGCACTAAAGTGTTATGTTGTGTGATTAGAGAATATTTACATGTAGTGTTTTCTTTCGGTATCAAAATGTTACTCTAAAAACAATCTTTTATGCTTTTAATTGGGTTCACCTTTCATTTTGAAGCAAGTGGAGTACTGGCTTTACTTTAATTATGTAGCAACTAAATCTTGAGTTTTTTTATTATTAATATTCCAACTTCATGTATAATTTAAATATTTCTACTTTTCACTTGTAAAATTGTGAACTTTTGAGTAGAAACGTGAAAGTTTGTGTTTGTGTGCAGAGGAGCCGGACAGGAAGTGGGACGGTCCTGTATCATCCTGGAGTTCAAGGGGAGAAAGATCATGGTAACTCTGAGTTTGGGTTGTTATTGGACAGAGTGTGGATCTCAGTGTATGAAAACCTGTGTGTTTGGGTCTTCAGCTGGACTGTGGGATCCATCCTGGTCTGGAGGGGATGGATGCTCTGCCCTACATCGACCTGATCGATCCGGCTGAGATTGATCTGCTTCTTATCAGCCAGTGAGTCCAGGAAACCTGCTTCAGAACTGTTGAGACCAGTTGTTTTTAGTGATTATCACAAAATCAGCTGAACTTGTTAAATCTCTTCAGCTTCCACCTTGACCATTGTGGAGCTCTGCCCTGGTTCCTGCAGAAGACCAGCTTTAAAGGCCGGACCTTCATGACGCACGCCTCCAAGGCCATCTACCGCTGGCTGCTGTCAGACTACGTTAAAGTCAGGTAAGGTTAAATGCGTTAAAGTCAGGTAAGGTTAAATACGTTAAAGTCAGGTAAGGTTAAATACGTTAAAGTCAGGTAAGGTTAAATA
>NW_013952959.1:50106-51543 GCF_001266775.1 Austrofundulus limnaeus
AGGTAAGGTTAAATACGTTAAAGTCAGGTAAGGTTAAATACGTTAAAGTCAGGTAAGGTTAAATACGTTAAAGTCAGGTAAGGTTAAATATGTTAAAGACAGTTACCATTAAATATGGTAATGTTAAAAATTAAAGTCAGGTAACGTTAAAGTCGGGTAACATTAAAATATTAAAGTCAGATAATGTTAAAGTCGGGTAACGTTAAAGTCGGTTAACAATAAAGTTGGTTAACATTACACTCAGGTAATGTTAAAATGTTAAAGTTGGTTAACTTTAAAGTCAGGTAACGTTAAAACTTTAAAGTCGGGTAACGTTAAAGTYGGGTAAMGTTAAAGTTGGGTAACGTTAAAACATTAAAGTCAGATAATGTTAAAGTTGGGTAACGTTAAAGTCGGTTAACAATAAAGTTGGTTAACGTTACACTCAAGTAATGTTAAAATGTTAAAGTTGGTTAATTTTAAAGTCGGGTAACGTTAAAGTCGGGTAACGTTAAAGTCAGGTAACGTTAAAGTCGGGTAACGTTAAAAGTCGGATAACGTTAAAGTCGGGTAATGTTAAAGTTGGGTAACGTTAAAACATTAAAGTCAGATAATGTTAAAGTCAGTTAACAATAAAGTTGGTTAACGTTACACTCAGGTAATGTTAAAATGTTAAAGTTGGTTAATTTTAACGTCAGGTAACATTAAAACATTAAAGTCGGGTAACGTTAAAGTCGGATAACGTTAAAACGTTAAACTCGGGTAATGTTAAAATAAAGAAAAATAAAATATTTTAATGTCGGGTAATGATAAAATTGATTAGCGTTACAGTCAGGTAATGTTAAAATGTTAAAGTTGGTTAACGTTAAAATCAGGTAACGTTAAAACATTAAAGTCAGGTAATGTTATAACATTAAAGTTGGGTAACATTGAATATGTTAAAAGTCAGGTAACATTAAATCAGGTAACGTTAAATACGTTAAAGTGCCTGTGACATGCCTATCTTTCAAATACAAAAAGTCAAAGAAAACATTTTATTCTTAAGAAAATTGGCATAAAACACACGATTTTACACATTTTGTCTCATAACTGGCCTATTTTCTTTTGGATTTGGCTCAGGCAAAGTGAAACAGGAAGTGACATCAAAGGGGAACTCTTTAATAAAATAAACTTGCTGGTCTTTGTTTATTAAAACAATATTATTTAAACTTTAACTGTTCTTCATCTCTCTTTGATAGAAACTCAAAATAATCTAAAGAAACATCAGATTCTTCTCCACAGGCTCTGTTGTTAGCTGTTGTAACAATGCTCTATTTACATGCCCTTTGACATCACTTCCTGTTTATTCACATGCAAATATCACAACAACTGTTCATCTCAGTGACATGAAATTTGTTTTGCAATATTTTATCAATGTTCTCTTTCCAAAAATGCATTCATGTATATTACAAAAAACTG
>NW_013952959.1:52657-55226 GCF_001266775.1 Austrofundulus limnaeus
CACATGCAAATATCACAACAACTGTTCATCTCAGTGACATGAAATTTGTTTTGCAATATTTTATCAATGTTCTCTTTCCAAAAATGCATTCATGTATATTACAAAAAACTGATGTCACTTAAAGTCAGGTAACATAAAGTCAGTTAATATTAAAGTTAGGTAAAGTTAAAACGTTAAAGTCAGGTAACTTAAAGTCATGTAGTTTTGTAAATCAGTTCAGACTGCAGGTTTTACTTGTTCATTTCGTGTGATTCTGACGTCACGGTTCCATTTTTCTCGCAGCAACATCTCAGCTGACGACATGCTGTACACGGAGACAGACCTGGAGGACAGCATGGAGAAGATTGAGACCATCAACTTCCACGAGGTGAAGGAGGTGGCGGGCATCAAGTTCTGGTGTTACCACGCCGGTCACGTTCTCGGAGCCGCCATGTTCATGATCGAGATCGCCGGCGTCAAGGTAGGTCCATGGGAGGTTCTGATGGAACTCAGGATGATTTACTGACGATGCATTCAAGGAACAATCAGAGTCTGGAGTTTCCATTGTTCAGTTAAAGTTTGTTTTAACAGTGGCTTCATGAAAGAACCTTCAGAATAAAAGCACTGACGCTTGTTTTGAAACTCAGGATGAGTCTAAATGTTGTTTCCTTGAGTGAAAGTGTTTGTTTTTGTGCAGCTGCTGTACACCGGAGACTTCTCCCGACAGGAGGACCGACACTTGATGGCAGCAGAGATCCCCAGCGTCAAACCGGACATCCTGATCACAGTCAGTCCATCTGTGGAACTGTAACCCTTTACTGTCTGTTTTAATGTCTCATATTTAATGATTTGAAGCTGCACGACTTCATAAATCATCTTGTGTTTAAATTACATACTTGGTTTATAAACAAGTTGGCCACTTTTATAAAACTCAACAAAAACGTAAAACTGCAGATTTTTATTTCACAGAAACTAGAACCAGAGAAATTTCTGCACTTAATTGATAAAAGTAGCGAAACAGTAGCTAAAACTAGCGGATAAGAAACTAAAGCTAGCCAATCGATGGCTAACAGTAGCAGATAAGAAGCTAAAAACAGCCAAACCGTAGCTAACAGTAGCCAATCAGAAGCTTCGAGGCTAAAATAAGCTAAATGGTAGCTAGCAGCAACAGTTGAGAAGCTAAAACCAACCAAACCATAGCTAACAGTAGCCAATAATAAGCTTAGAGGTGAAAAGAAGCTAAATGGTAGCTAGCAGCAATAGCTGANGTAGCTAGCAGCAATAGCTGAGAAGCTAAAACCAACCAAACCATAGCTAACAGTAGCCAATAATAAGCTTAGAGGTGAAAAGAAGCTAAATGGTATCTAGCAGCAACAGTTGAGAAGCTAAAACCAAACAAACCAAAGCTAACAGTAGCCAATCAGAAGCTTCAAGGCTAAAAGAAGCTAAATGGTAGCTAGCAGCAACAATTTACAAGCTAAAACCAACCACGCCGTTGCTAACATTAGACAATCAGAAGCTTAGAGGCTAAAAGAAGCTAAATGGTTGCTACCAGCAACAGTTTAGAAGCTAAAACCAGCCAAACCGTAGCTAACAGTAGCTTGTGTTTGTGTCTGACAGGAGTCGACCTACGGGACTCACATCCATGAGAAGCGGGAGGAGCGGGAGGCTCGGTTCTGTAACACGGTGCACGACATCGTGAACAGGGAGGGCCGCTGTCTGATCCCCGTGTTCGCTTTGGGCCGAGCTCAGGAGCTGCTGCTCATCCTGGGTAAGTCTGGTCCATCTGGACCCGTCTGCAGAACCAGGGGTGGGGGTTCTAGGTCTGACTGGGCCGGATCGGGGTTTCTTCTCAGAACTGGTCCTCTTTTACCTGAATCCCCCTGGTAGTAATTATATCTTGTGTCTTCTGGACCCAGACGAGTACTGGCAGAACCACCCGGAGCTCCACGACATTCCCATCTACTACGCCTCGTCTCTGGCCAGGAAGTGCATGGCGGTCTACCAGACCTACATCAACGCCATGAACGACAAGATCCGCAAGGCCATCAACATCAACAACCCGTTCGTCTTCAAACACATCAGTAACCTGAAGGTCAGTGAGCGCGCTCAGTCCGTCCTCCCGCCGGCCCCGCCCCTCGCTAACGGGTCTGCCTTTTCAGAGCATGGATCACTTCGACGACATCGGCCCCAGCGTGGTGATGGCGTCTCCGGGGATGATGCAGAGCGGCCTGTCCAGAGAGCTGTTTGAGAGCTGGTGCATCGACCGGAGGAACGGCGTCATCATTGCCGGCTACTGCGTGGAGGGCACGCTGGCTAAGGTGGACCTCTAAATGGAGCCACATGTTGGTTTAAATAAAACGATAAATGTGTTTGAATTTAATTTTGTTTTCAGCACATCATGACAGAACCGGAGGAGATCGTCACCATGTCGGGTCAGAAGCTCCCTCTGAAGATGTCTGTGGACTACATCTCCTTCTCCGCTCACACCGACTACCAGCAGACCAGCGAGTTCATCCGAGCGCTCAAACCTCCCCATGTGGTAACCACACACACACACACACACACACACACACACACACACACACAC
>NW_013952959.1:57344-59226 GCF_001266775.1 Austrofundulus limnaeus
GTTTTTAAACTGTGTTGCGTTCAGGGCCCTGTGTTTTTAAACTGTGTTGCGTTCAGGGCCCTGTGTTTTTAAACTGTGTTGCGTTCAGGGCCCTGTGTTTTTAAACTGTGTTGCGTTCAGGGCCCTCTGTTTTTAAACTGTGTTGTGTTCAGGGCCCTGTGTTTTTAAACTGTGTTGCGTTCGTTGCGTTCAGGGCCCTCCGTCCTGACAGTTTGTCTCTGCTCCTCTCTTCAGACTACACAGATCTGTCTGTCGGCACCGTGACCCAGACTCAGGCCATCCCGTTCTCTGGACCCATCTCTCTGCTCGTCAGTCAGCTGAAGAACCTGGCAGGTAAATAAAAACTGACCCCAGTTGACCTTTGACCCCACTGAGTCGGTTCGGTTCAGTCCAAGTGAAGAATGTTTTCTTCACGACTCGACAAACGTCAGCTTTTAGTTTTACAGAAGGAAGTGATCGTTTTCATGTTCTGAACTCTGATGTTTAAAGAATCTTACAGACTCAGATTATTTTTACGTGATGTAAGTTAACGAAGACGATCAACAAAAACAACCTCAGCTTCATTGGTGTGTTGTGTTGTTTATGGAACGTGTTGTGTTTGTGTGTACAGGTGATGTGCAGCAGGTGGAGGGGGCAGAGAAAATCACTGTGAGGATCTTTCAGAGCGTCACTCTGGTTCATGAAGCCGGCATGGTGCTGCTGGAGGTCAGACACACGTTGTTGTTGTTGTTGTACAGAATGAAAACCAAATATTAAACTAAAACTTTTATTTCCTCAGTGGCTCGCCAACCCGCTCAACGACATGTACGCCGATGCCGTCGCCACCGTGGTCCTGGAAGTCCAGTCTAACCCCAAAGCTCAGAAGTGTCAGTAAATGCAACATGACACCCTGCCACAGTGCGTTCAAGGACTCTGGAATTTCTGACTCTTGTTTGTTTGTTTCAGTTCTGGAAGGCAAGAGGGAAGCCTTCGACATGGAGGTGTTTATGGAGCGGCTGGAGCTCATGCTGCAGTGAGTGCGAGCACACACATACACAGTTATTTTCAAAATAAAAGCCTTCTATTTAATGAGACTGTGTTGTGTTGCAGGGACATGTTTGGGGAAAACTGTGTGGACTTCAAAGACAGTAAGAACTTGTGTGTGACAGTGGGTGGAGCCACAGCGACGGTTGACCCAGAGACCAGAGTGAGTATGATAAGTGGGCGGAGTCAGGTGCCTCTCTGAGTTATTTAATTAAAAACAGAACGTGGAAGTTTTTCTGGATGTAGTTCAATTGTTCGGTTATTTATTAGTTTTTATTTAAACTAACCTGACTAAACTAGTTTAAACTAACCTGACTTTAAACTAGTTTAAACTAACCTCACTTTAATCAGGTTTAAACTAATCTGACTTTAAACTGGTTTAAACTAACCTGACTTTAATCAGGTTTAAACAGGTTTAAACTAACCTGACTTTAAACTGGTTTAAACTAATCTGACTTTAATCAGGTTTACACTAACCTTAATTTAAACTAGTTTAAACTAACCTTAATTTAAACTAGTTTAAACTAACCTGACTTTAATCAGGTTTAAACTAATCTGACTTTAAACTGGTTTAAACTAATCTGACTTTAAATTGGTTTAAACTAAACTGACTTTAACCAGGTTTAAAACAACCTGACTTTAATCAGGTTTACACTAATCTGACTTTGAACTGGTTTAAACTAACCTGACTTTATTCAGGTTTAAACTAACCTGACTTTATTCAGGTTTAAACTAACCTGACTTTATTCAGGTTTAAACTAATCTGACTTTATTCAGGTTTAAACTAACCTGACTTTATTCAGGTTTAAACTAACCTGACTTTATTCAGGTTTAAACTAACCTGACTTTAACCAGGTTT
>NW_013952959.1:60226-63270 GCF_001266775.1 Austrofundulus limnaeus
CCTACAGTATTTTTACAGTCTTTATTTTACAGTTAAAATATATGTTTATCAAATAAAGTTTAATGTTACAACTAATCAGGGATCCCTTTAAAACCATGCCTGTCCAACAGGCGGCCCGCGGGCCAGATACAGACTTTTGTAAAATTTCTATGGCCTCATGAAGCTGCTTGGATCCCCTTGAGAGTCATAGTAAACTAGACCATATGTGGAGTCCTGGCACCAGGACCGGTCTGGTATGCAGGTCTGAGAAGGTGGCAGTCTCTGGATCAGCACTGAGTCTCCTTGCTGTCGATCTGATGCTGTCTCTGAAGTCGGAACAGTTTCGACTTCTGGCTCCGACTCATCGGGTTTTTGTCCGTGAGGTCTTCGAAGGAGCGCTGAGTCGCACCGGCCGGACACCCGAACGCCTCCTCCAGCTCCTCCGTTCCACGGTGGGAATCTAAGCTGGGGTCTTCGTGGATGGTGGCCATGCGGGGGCTGTCCAGAGGCTGGGGGGTGTGGCCCAGCACGGCGCCAAAACTGAAGACCGGCGGGGAGCTGGTCTGCTGGGGGCCGCTGCTTGGCTGGAGGCGCACCGGACCGGCCGGGAAGCTGGGAAGCTTGAAGACTCGAACAGAAGCAGAATCCAGGCTGCTCAGGAGCTCGGCATTCTGGGAAAATAAATTACTGCAGTCAGTGAAATCATAAAATCTTTTACTTATTTATTTATTTTTTAACTGACGTTCATCTTTTGACACAAAGACCAAAAACTCTGACTCATGCTGAAGATGTTCTGTCAACACCTGCGTTTCCATTGACCATGAAAATGCGCTAATTAGAATTTCGAAAATAAATTTGCTCAATGGAAACACGTCAATTTCGAAAAAAACTTGTTTTTCGACAAAATGTTTTGCGCTAGGATGAGGTGGTTTTTCGACCGTATCGAAATTGGTGTATTTTGCAAAACTGCAATGGAAACACTTTTTTCACATCATGGGAGTCACGTGATCAAGAACCGGCTGTTTCTACTGGCAAAAAACGATGACAACAGGAAGCAGAAGTAGTAGTAAAATCACCGAAGTTGTAAAAGAAAGTAGTAAACTCACCAACTACAATTTCCCAAAAACACAGCATATGTAGCCACTCCCAAATATACAGTAAGGGGCTTGTCGCTTGAAAGCCTGGATAAGACGCCAACGTCTCCTCTGATCATGAGCACTAGTGTCGCTGTAGCAATATCCTATGTGTTTACATCCATTGCCACCATTTGTAATGATTTATCGCGAGAAAAAACGTATTCACGCGTGACTTTAATAGCATTTCTTACTTAATGGAAACACAGCAATTGCGAAACTGTGTTTTTTTGACATTAAAAGAATATCGACAAAGTTTGGCGCATATTTGCAATGGAAACGCAGCTACAGGGTCATAAAAGAAAACTATCGGAGTTCCTCAAGGCTGAGTACTTGGTCCCTTTCACACAGTACACGGAACTTGGAAGTTTCTGCAGACTTTTTGGGCCCACTTTGGAAACTCACACTAGGAAAAAACAGAGACTTGGTGGTTTGTTCGTATTGTCTGTCCATCTTCTTGTCCTAAAAAGAAAAAAAATAAGAAAAACTGACGTCATTTAGAGTGAAAAAGAAAATATTTCAGTTTCCAAGAGATGTTCTTAAAAACTAAAATACATCTTCATCTAATGAGATGAATCATTGTGAGGTAATGAGGTCCTCACCACGCAGTGGACCAGGATGCTGAAAGGAACCCAGAAGAGGAGTGAGAAGGCCACCACTGAGCCCACGATGTTATCAGCCAGGAACTTACTGAACGTGTTGATGTCCAGTTTATCGATGAAGTCCCACAGCCGCTCCACCACATCCTGCACCTGCTTCATGCACCTCCCCTGCACGAATACGGAGGTAAACCATCTTTAGTGTTGATTTATAACATCATGGTTTATTTCCTTCATTTATTGACATGTTTTTATTCTGTTCCTCAGAGATCCTTCTCACTCAGGGTGGTTCAGAAAGTGAGTTTTGACCTTAAAGTGCAATTAAAATAAAGTCAAACAAACATGAAGCCCTTCAACATGAATGTTTGGGCTCACTTCTAAAACTCTTCAAGACCACCATCCAGAACAACAAACAAACATTAAAGGAAGTGGGTGTTCAGGTCCGAGGGTCCTACCGCTCCGTCGCAGAAACCCACGGTGCAGGGTTTGCCTTTCCTCAGGTACAGGAAGTGGCCCGTTTGGTCCTGGTACGGGGCACAGATACCGGAGCTGTTCCGACAGCAGACTTTACATGACGTGTTTGTTTCTGAAAATAAAAAATAACATAAAACTAAAAACATTCAAATCCGCCAGGAAGAACAGTTCTTACATCTTTATACGGTGTGTTTTAAACTCATTACAACATGGAACACGTTTTTCTGTTTTAACTTTTCAACCTTGAACAGAAGAATTTAAAAATCTGAATATTTCTGTAGCAATGAGGTCAAACAGAGAAAACTTTACAAGCTCAACATTCTTTGTCCCAAACAGCAGGGCTCTGTTAGAGATGTTTAAAGGTGATGTCATCACATTTCAGATCTGGTTCTGAGGTGAAGTGGTACCGTTACAGGCGCAGGGCTGCAGCTTCAGGACGGCCTGACAGAAAGGAATACACTCTCCCTTCAGACACTCGCCGTTGTCCAAACACACCGTTTTATCTGGAGCGTTCTCCGGAGGAGGACACTCGCTGCTGTTTCCTGTCAACAAACAAACAAACAAATTTATTTCTACTTCCTGTTTACTCTGCTCAGGTAAAGCAAAGAACTATTTTATAAAACCAACACATAACAGGTGGTTTTTATTAAACATCCAGTAGATATAGTTAAAAAATAAATGATTTAGCTGTCATTCAGCCTTCGTTCAGCTGTTATTTAGCTGACATTTAGCTGTTGTTCAGCTGTCATTCGGCCGTCGTTCAGCTGATATTCAGCTGATGTTCAGCTGTTGTTTAACTGATATTCAGCTGATGTTCAGCTGTTGTTTAACTGATATTCAGCTGATGTTCAGCTGTTGT
>NW_013952959.1:64270-66717 GCF_001266775.1 Austrofundulus limnaeus
TCAGCTGTTGTTTAACTGATATTCAGCTGATGTTCAGCTGTTGTTTAACTGATATTCAGCTGATGTTCAGCTGTTGTTTAACTGATATTCAGCTGTCATTCAGGTGTCATTTAGCTGTTGTGTAGCAGACATTCAGCTGTCATTCAGCCTTCATTCAGCTGACATTCAGCTATTATTTAGCTGATAATTAGCTGTTGTTTAGCTGTTATTCAGCTGACACAGCTGTCATTCATCCTTCGTTCAGCTGATATTCAGCTATTATTTAGCTGATAATTAGCTGTTGTTTAGATGTTATTCAGCTGACACAGCTGTCATTCAGCCTTTGTTCAGCTGATATTCAGCTGTTTTTTAACTGACATTCAGCTTTCATCTAGCTGACATTCAGCCTTCTTTCAGCTGTTATTTAGCTGACATTTAGCTGTTTTTCAGCTGTCATTCAGCTGATATTCAGCTGTTGTTCAGCTGTTGTTTAGTTGACACTCAGCTGTCATTCAGCCTTTGTTCAGCTGACATTCAGCTTTCATTTAGCTGATAATTAGCTGTTGTTTAGCTGTTGTTCAGCTGACACAGCTGTCATTCAGCCTTCTTTCAGCTGACATTCAGCTATTATTTAGCTGATAATTAGCTGTTGTTCAGCTGACACTCAGCTGTCATTCAGCTGTTGTTTAGCTGACATTCAGCTTTCATTTAGCTGACATTGAGCCTTCTTTCAGCCGAAATTCAGCTGTTTAGCTGATAATTAGCTGTTGTTCAGCTGACACAGCTGTCATTCAGCCTTTGTTCAGCTGACATTCAGCTGTTGTTTAGCTGTTGTTCAGCTGACATTCAACTGCCATTTAGGTGTCATTCAGCTGTTATTTAGCTGACATTTAGCTGTTGTTCAGCTGTCATTCAGCTGACCTTCAGCTGATATTCAGCTGTTGTTTAACTGTTTTTCAGTAGACATTCAACTGTCATCCAGCTGACATTAAGATATTTTTTAGCTGACATTCAGATATTATTTAGCTGATAATTAGCTGTTGTTTAGCTGTAGTTCAGCTGCACTCAGCTGTCATTCAGCTTTCATTTAGCTGACATTCAGCCTTTTTTCAGCTGACATTCAGCTGTTGTTTAGCTGATAATTAGCTGTTTAGCTGTTGTTCAGCTGCACTCAGCTGTCATGCAGCATTCATTTAGCTGACATTCAGCCTTCTTTCAGCTGTTGTTTAGGTGTTGTTCAGCTGTTGTTTAGCTGTTGTTCAGCTGCACTCAGCTGTCATTCAGCTTTCATTTAGCTGACATTCAGCCTTCTTTCAGCTGACATTCAGCTGTTGTTTAGCTGATAATTAGCTGTTGTTCAGCTGACACTCAGCTGTCATTCAGCTGTTGTTTAGCTGTTGTTCAGCTGACACTCAACAATCCTTCATGTGTCATTTACGTAGCTCTTGTTTAGTACTAAGCGTTACAAACCCTGAAGAGTTTTTTCAGTGTCTTCCTCAGCTGAAATCAGCTAAAGTTCTGTCAGATACGTTTGTTTTTGTCTCCAACAGAACTTGTAATAAACGGGTCAGAACCGTCTCACCTGTGCAGTAGGAGTGGCCCTTACAGGTGGCGTCGATGGGCTCCTGGCAGACCTCCCCTCGGAGCTGGAAGCTGCAGTCTTTGCAGCAGGCGCTGTTCCTGTCACTGAACACAGAGACGGGATGAGCTAACCCGGCACCAACAGAACCCAGAACCAGAGGACAGAACCGGACCTGCATTGAGCTCCGGCCTTCAGCCTGCAGTCCGCGGAGCAGCATCTATCTGAGGTCATCTGCAGCAGCCCCGGGTCGCACTCCTCGCCCTGCTCCACCCGGGAGTTCCCACACACGTTGATGTTGCGCTCCTTGAAGCAGGACGCCGCCTTGGAGCGCAGCCGCTTCACGATGGAGCGTTTACTGCAGTTAGAGAAGAGCTGCAGACACAAAAACAGCTAAATACAGTATGTACATTAGCTGAAAAAAAGAGCTACTGTTTTATCAGTTTAATAAAATGATCCAGTCATTCGGCTCTCATTGGACTTTCATAGGAAATGCAGTTTCTTCTGTTGTCGGCCGTTTCAGGTTCTGTACTTTGATCTGAACCAGTAAGAGAGATGTCCTGGACCGCACCGGTCCAGATCAAAGTTCTGATCAGAGCTACCTTGTTGTTGACGTGGTCTCCGCTCACGGCGATGGGGTACATGACATATTTCCCCCCCTGGTCCTCCCGCGGGGCGCAGTACAGGACGTTGTCTGGGTCGTGCTCTGCGCCGAAGTTATGGCCGAGCTCATGGGTCGTCACCAGGTCCGCTTCCTGTGGAGCCGAGCAGAACTGAGGGGTTAGAGCCAGCACAAGTTCAGCAATAATTATCTGGAAAAACAGCCAAAGTCTAAAAATCAGACAAAAAAAAAAAAAAGATTCTAAAAAACCAGCCATAAAGTAAAAAA
>NW_013952959.1:70123-70552 GCF_001266775.1 Austrofundulus limnaeus
AAAAAAACAGCTAAAAGAAAAATAAAAAAAACAGCTAAAGGAAAAAAAGCCAAAGTAAAAATAAAAAAAATTGGCAAAAAAAAACCTTTAGAGATTTAGAGAAATGACAGGAAGGGACAGCTAAAGACAAGCGCTTTGGATCAGAACTTCGTTGCAATACTGTAGCCCACCTTGGTCAGGATGGTCTTCCCGTAGTTCTTGGTGCTGGTGAGACCCGTGTTCAGATAAATCTCTCCATTTTTATTAGCAGACGAAGAACAAGCTGAAAACACAAAGCAAAAGATGTCTGTCATCATAGGACCCATCAGAGGACTCATCAGAGGACCCATCATAGGACTCATCAGAGGACCCATCAGAGGACCCATCAGAGGACTCATCAGAGGACCCATCATAGGACCCATCTGTAGAGGTAACCCTGGTGAAAAAAAA
>NW_013952959.1:71572-73494 GCF_001266775.1 Austrofundulus limnaeus
GAAGTAATTCCTACACATCAAAGGACCCATCATAGGACCCATCATAGGACCCATCAGAGGACCCATCAGAGGACCCATCAGAGGATTCATCAGAGGACCCATCAGAGGACCCATCAGAGGACCCATCAGAGGACTCATCGGAGGAATCATCAGAGGACCCATCAGAGGACCCATCAGAGGACTCATCGGAGGAATCATCAGAGGACCCATCAGAGGACCCATCAGAGGACCCATCAGAGGACCGATCGGGACAAAGAGGCAGCAGGACTTGCCTTTGGAACAGAGACCTCCAGGGAAGTCCGGTTTGGACGGGGCCACGTAGGCCAGACCCAAAGTGCCCTCATCAAAGTCCTGATAGGTGAAGAGGTGAGCCAGGCAAACGTTGGACGCTTTCTCTGCGATGTCCAGGCTGAACTGCTGCAGAAGGGACAGACGGGTCAGAGACACAGAGATGATTTGATTGACAGGTGTCTGCTTCAGGACAAACAGATCAAAGACATGTCAGAGATGATTTGATTGACAGGTGTCATCTGTTTTACCTCCAGCAGCTTCTTCACGTCCCAGACGTCTTTTCCTTCCACCGGACTCCCCTCCATGTTGAAGTGACTTCCTCCAGGAGGAACCGCAGTGGGAGTGTCCTCTATGATGATCTGACAGCAGAAACACGTCAGTGTCATACCTGCTGAGGGGGCGGGGCTTCCACAGATCAGCTGCTCACCTGCTGGATCTGAACCCCATACCCGCTGAACTCTTCGTCCCACGATGTGTTCCTGTAGATGTCGTCCACGCGATCGATCAGCTCGATCTGGAGACGCCAACAGGAAGCGGGTTAAACGAGATGCAGGGGGCGGGGCTTAACTGGTTGTGATGGAGGTGAGGGTCTCACCAGGTAGTTGAGGGTGGTGCTCTCCTCGCCTCGGCCCATGTGTTTGAAGAACCGATGGTCGGCTACCAGCAGCAGGGAACACGTGTTCTTCTTGTGGTCGTAGGCCTGACGTCTCCGTCTCAACGTGGACTCTGAGAGGACAAACGAGACCTTTAAGTTGTTTTGTCTTCTTGGAACATCCTGAAAACCATTGTTTCTCTACAGGAACCTTCTTCTTCCTCCTGATGATCCAACATGGCTGCTCTGATGCCAGAGGGGAAAAGGTGGGAGGAGTCAGGAGCCACGTAGCCACAGACAGAGGGCCGCTGGAGCCGGCTGATGTTCCTGATGTCCTCTGAGCGGTAGATCAGGAGCCGACCATCAGGGGGCGTCGCTGTAAACCTCCACAGAGGCTGAGAGAGGTCAGAGACATTTAGACCATCAGCTGAACGTTTACGATCCTGAAAACTTTAAGATGTTTGATATTTATGTTTCTGCACCTCAATGTTGTACTCTGCCTCATCAGTAAGGATGTGAGCCGAGAACTCCCTGTTGTCCATGTGAGCCTGAACACGAGAGTTCTCCTCCCCTGGAAGAAGAGTGATCTGTGAGCTCATATT
Organism: Austrofundulus limnaeus; assembly: GCF_001266775.1. NCBI lineage: Eukaryota > Metazoa > Chordata > Actinopteri > Cyprinodontiformes > Rivulidae > Austrofundulus > Austrofundulus limnaeus. The sequence goes on from NW_013952959.1 coordinate 73,058, forward strand.
TAATCTGCTCATATTTAAGATTTATTCTGCTCATATTTAATCTGCTCATATTTAAGATTTATTCTGCTCATATTTAATCTGCTCATGTTTAAGATTTATTCTGTTCATATTTAATCTGCTCATGTTTAAGATTTATTCTGTTCATATTTAATCCGCTCATATTTAAGATTTATTCTGTTCATATTTAATCTGCTCATACTGTATTTAAGATTTATTCTGTTCGTATTTAATCTGCTCATTTTAAGATTTATTCTGTTCATATTTAATCTGCTCATTTTAAGATTTATTCTGTTCATATTTTATCTGCTCATATTTAATCTGCTCATATTTAAGATTTATTCTGTTCATATTTAATCTGCTCATATTTAAGATTTATTCTGTTCATATTTAATCTGCTCATATTTAAGATTTAACCGGTTCATATTTAAAATTTAATC
>NW_013952959.1:75011-82048 GCF_001266775.1 Austrofundulus limnaeus
GCTCATATTTAATCTGCACATATTTAAGATTTATTCTGTTCATATTTAATCTGCTCATTTTAAAGATTTATTCTGTTCATATTTAATCTGCTCATATTTAAGATTTATTCTGCTCATTTTAACCAGCTCATATTTAATCTTCTCATTTAAGATTTATTCTGTTCACAATTAATCTGCTCATATTTAAGATTTAATCTGCTCATATTTAAGATTTATTATGCTCATATTTAAGGGTTAATTTGCTCAGATTTAATCTGCTCTGATTCAAGGTTTAATCTGCTCATATTTAAGGCTTAATCTGCTCATATTTAATCTGCTCATTTTTAAGATTTAATCTGCTCATATTTGTTTTAATCTGCTCATATTTGTTTTAATCTGCTCATATTTGTTTTAATCTGCTCATATTTCAGGTTTAATCTTGAAATTAGTGTTTTGAACTTTAAAACCTTTCATCAAACAGAAACTCTGGTTCTTAAATATTCGAAGTTTAGTTAAAAAGGATGAATTTGACGAATGAACTTAAAGTCGACACGAGAAGCTCTTTCCTGTTTGTCCCAACAAAACAAAATAAAAGGAAAAAAACCAGCATCATAGTTTATTTTGAAAGGATCACGAAGTGGAAACTCTGAACACTACGTTACCGATGACGTGTCCGGTGAAAAAGTTGTGTCTGTTGACCGGAAAGCTTCGCTCTCGGCCGTCCTCGTCCACGACGACAGCTCTGAAGTCCTCGGTGAAGATCTCGTTGTTGGTTCTCAGGTAAAGCCTGAAGTTCCTGCGCTCAGGAGCACACAGCGGGGTGAAGGAGCACGTTCGTACGCTTTACCAGATCTCGTTACAAGAACGAGCATCAGTAATGTCTGACCTCTGGAGGGCGCTGAAACTCAGCAGCTTCTCCACGTGGGTCTGGGTCTGGACGTCCCGGCGTTGGACCGAGTGAGTCTGCAGGCTGGAGAAAGGAAGGACGTCGAAATCGTCCAACATGGAGCTGATAGAGCCTGAGGAGAAAAACAACACTTCCTCTAATAAGATGATGACATAAAGTTGGTCTGAAACTAGATTTAAATAATGAAAAATTAATATTTATTATTAATTGCATTGTATTTGTGTAAATAAAAGATTTTATAGGATTTAAAATGTGTTTATACCCCCATAGCACTGCATAAGTTTAGTAATAATGTGTTACTAAATAGTTTTGAACTTAGTTCATTACAGCCTTGTAATAACGAATAATTAATAAAAAGCACAATTTAAATGTTTGAATTTAATATCTCAGAATAAAAGTTTAAAGTATTTAATTCTTAGTTTTTAATTTTAAATTTACAATTACAAAGAAGGGACATTTGAAATTGCATTGTTTGTTTGTTTGTTTTTGGCATAAATTGTCTTCCATATTTTCTAACTGTGTAATAACCGTTTATTCACTGAGTTTTCTTTAAAAACTCACACATGATTCACTGGCACAGCTTTAATTTTCTAGATTGACGAACTGTATCACAAACAAATTATTTTAACTTTTAAGTTAAATCAGAGTTGAGTGTTTTATGGCAACAGCAGGGTTCCATACATTCTGTCCGAAAATCAACTTTTTACTCTGAATGAAGGAAACTAATTTATCAGATTTTATTAAAAACTTTAAATTAACACGTCGGACGGACTCACCGAACTCCTGGTCCCGTGTGTCCGCGGGTGGAGACACGGCCGCCTCCGTTACAACCAGAAGAGCCGAGAAAACGAGAAGCTGCGGTCCCATGGTGGACAGTTTGACTGACGGCAGGAAACGACCCAGCACGACCAGCGGGTCGGTCAGACACAAACTTCTGACTTCAGACGCGTTTTCTGGGAGAAACTCGGCGATCCGAAACCCGGAGTCATTGTTTTTAAAAAAAATAAATAAATAATTAAAAACACGCAGAAAGTACGCCTCCAGTCCGCAGAACCAGGAAGACCGAGCGCTGCTGAGGAAAGCTGGCGAAAACCGAGGAGGGGAACCGGAAGTTGTGGCCTTCACAGTAAAAGCACAGAAAGACTAACTCTAAATTAGATTGTGGGTTTAAATGTATCTGAACATTACAACGTCTGGATATTTTGACATTTTTTAATTAAATGTATGTCTGCTGTTATGGTGTTTTAAATGTTGTTTTACAGATACAGTAATGCAAAATAAAGCCAGGAAAAAAATAAACACATCAAATCTGAAGTAAAGTCTCAGTCAAGAATAGAATAGAATAGAATAGAATAGAATAGAATAGAATAGAATAGAATAGAAACCGCCTTTATTGTCCCACAGAGTGGAAATTAAGGTGTAACAGTGGCAGCAGATATAGTTCTAAAGTGTTAAAAACAATATATAATAAATAAGATTAATAATACTAGCAATAATAATAATAAAATAACAAAATACTGCACAAGGCAATAACAGAAAAACACTGTGCAGTTTTAGAAACAGGCATGTTGGATACACAATCCAAAAAAAGAGAAAAATGTAAATATTTCATTCATTCATTCATTCAGTCATTTAATTTATCATGTAAATGATACTGCATATAATACACAATAACATTAACACAAATAGATAACACAACAAAGCACAAAGCTTATTTCCACTGTGGTCCATTTGTTTGTATTATTTACTTGAAAATCATCCATGTTTATTTATGTATGCTTCACTGTTGTCAGGACCTTTAATACCTGTAACAAATATGAAAGAATAAGAAAATGAAGACATGAGCAGAAATTTAAAAAGAAAAAAGTTCAAGTGTTCTGTTTTTGTAGCGTTACTGTAAAGTTCCCTAAGTTTTATTTTCAGTATTATCATAACTTGTTTTTGTTTTATTTACTATTGTTTCTTTCTAGATATTGCTACAATACATTTGCATGTTTTTATTTAGAAGTGTCACAAAGAAACCCACCCATTTGGGTTTTATTTTGAAAATCTGCACTTCCTCTTTGTTCCTGTTGTCTCGAGCTTTTGACGTGTTTGAGACCGAAACGCGTGAAAGAAAAATCCAAGAAGAATGCTCGTGATTTTATAAACATTCACCGAAACAGACGACAAATAACATTTAACAACAAAAACAACAACAAACAAACAAAGTTTAAACAAAAGTGAATCGTTTCGTGACGTTATGTAAGAGAATAACGGAAACATCTGGCGAGTCTATTTTTAATCTCTGATCTCATCCAAATCCTCTTTCAAACCAGAGACCAGAGTCTCTGCAACACAGAATCACAGCAAATATGATAGAAAACAGAGCTGACTGTAAATAAATAACAACAAAACTGTAAATGTAAACAGTTCAAACATATACGGAGCGTTTTGGGCGGTAAATTCAATGAAACGTCAGGTGTTAACGCTGCAGGTGACCTTTATTTTGAAGGTCACCTTCCGTTTCATTCAGTCAAAGCACCGGGATGTTTCCTTGTTTTTAAAAAATATTTAAAAGTTATTTTAACCCATGGAAAGTTGTAGTTCTCGTGGCGGCCTGTTGGGGGCAGCAGAATCACATCCTTCAGTTTACAGGAAGTCAACGAAGAAGAAATACTCACTTCCGGTTTCCACATGTCGGCGTAAATAAATCCCGATGAAAATCAAACGTTATGGATTGAATGCCGTTTGTAAGTCACCATGGATGAAGAACACACGGTAAATCCTGCTGAAATTTTTAGTTTTTCATAAAGTTGATGCACAAATTTATGGTGAACAGGAGCGTCGGTGTTAGCTAGTTAGCACCAAATCACGTTATCTAAATGGCTTTTTTCTTGTTACTCATAAATATTGAATATTGCATAATATTTTAATACATTTTAAACAGTTGCCACCGAATATGCTAAGACTGGTTCAATAATCGGCATAAAATAAATGGTTATAAACTTAAAGGTAAACATTTTACAGTAAAATTGTTTATTTTTTTTACTGCTGTGCAAATGTACCTCATGTAGTTTGTAGTTTCACTTGTAGGAGCTGGTCATTTTAAATTATATTTCTTAATTGTGTTATTTCAAGTTCGTTTTAAATATTAAAATTGATTCTAAAATATATTTATTTAAAGATCTGTTAAAATATAAAGTTCGTTTGTTTTTAGTTTTCTTTTTTTATTGTTATTGTAGTTTAATTGTCTATTTTTTCAGGTTGATCACATCATTTTACCAGTTTCTGACCCTCAATTAAAAACATTTATACTTAGTGGTTTCATGCAAATGTTTCTGATGATGACGTCAACTCGATCCCAGTTTTTCATAAATATTTTGAGTTTATAGGATCAGTTTTCTGCGATCATGTTTGCCTTGGTTGCAGCTCTGCCTGCATCAACAACATAAAGGGTTTAGTTTAATTTGTCAAACAGAACTTTTCTTTTGTTTTCGTTTCTCTCTTCTGACCTGTGATTTTTGTTTTTTAAATTGTATTATTATTATTATTGTTGTTGTTTTTGTTTTTGTTGTTTTTTTATTTATTTTATTTTTTATCTTTTTGTTCAGGCGGGATACAGGGAGCCCTGCGCACAGTGTGCGGAGGTGAACTGGGGCATCTCAGATGAGGGTCGGTTCTACTGCAGGTCCTGCCACAACGTCATTGAGGTAAACAACAAACAAACAAAAACAACATCAGTTGATTTGAGGTCTGTACTGTGAATTTCTGCAGTTCTTTATAAATTCACATTTTACCATGGAAACACAGTTTCTGCAGGTCTCAAAAGACCTAAAACACAAGAAAGTTGAGAATCTGGAGGTTTTAAAATAAATGAAATGAACTTGGTTTTAAAAAACAGAGAATGGTTTTGTGTGCAGTACCTCCAGCTGTCAACAGGGGTCACTGTCCCGTCTTTAAGTTTTTTATTTTGTTCTCAGAGAACCAGAGAGGCGGAGGTCCTGACCTTCCAGCAGGGGACCAGTAGAGTCACGACCATCAAGAAAGGTCCGAGAACCAAGAAGGAAGGTCAGTGTCCGTTTCAACCAGCCTGTGAACGGGTCACCTGTGGTCCCAGTCCAGGTAGATTCTGTCTTTGATCATCAGGACCCAAACTTTGACCCATTTTCTGATGCTCCTCAGGGACCGGCTACACCTGGACCGTCTGCGAGGGTTTCCAGTTCATCCTGACGATGCAGGCCGACGCTCTGCTCAGACTGGGACTCAGTCCCCGTTTTAAGGTCCCGTTTTTGGTGGATCTTATGGATCCTCCATCGACATTCGGACCCATCTGATGTTTTTTTTTTTTTACTGTTTTCAGGACGAGGTTCTGTGTCAGCTGTGGAGACTGTTCCTGCAGAAGAGCCAGCAGGCGTACTGCCAGAACCAGGCCACCAACTTCAAGTTTGGACCGGTCAGTTGTTGGATTTATTTATGTTTTAGTGAAATAAAACAGGAAAAGGACACTGATAAGCTCCTCCCCCCCTCAGAAGGGCATGGAGTCGGATTCAGACAGCGCCGCTGAGTCCATCACCTGGACTACTGACGGAGAGTCGAACCCGCCCAGCACCGCCGGTTCTGATGCAGGTACCACAGAAACATCTCGGCTAAACAATAAAAATTATTTAAATTTACTGTTTTTAAAGTTCAGATGTTCTCCTGCAGAAAACAAAACCATGAAACCATTCCTTTGATCCTCAGAGATCTTCAGTGATTGGACGAGCTCGGAGGGCTTCACCGACCCGGTGGCTCCGCGGAGGAGGTGCCGCAACCCGATGAGCATGAGGAAGACTCTGGCCCTGATCCACCTGGCTCTGATGTGGAGCCACGAGGAGCTGACGCTCAGCGACCTGCTCAGGTAACACCTGGTCCTCACACTTGGTCCTCACACCTAGACCTCACACCTGGACCTCACACCTAGACCTCACAACTGGTCCGCACTCCTGGACCTCACACCTGGACCTTACACTTGGTTCTCACACGTGGTCCTCACACCTGGTCCTCACACCTGGACCTTACACCTGGTCCTCTCACCTGGTCCTCACACCTGGACATCACACTTGGTCCTCACACCTGCACCTCACACCTAGACCTCACACCTAGACCTCACACCTAGACCTCACACCTGGACCTCACACCTGGACCTCACACCTGGTCCTCACACCTAGACCTCATACCTAGACCTCACACCTAGACCTCACACCTGGTCCTCACACCTGGTCCTCACACCTGGTCCTCACACGTGGTCTTCACACCTGGTCCTCACACCTGGACATCACACTTGGTCTTCACACCGGGTCCTCACACCAGGACCTCACACCTGGACCTTACACCTGGTCCTCACACCTGGTCCTCACACCTGGTCCTCACACTTGGTCCTCACACCTGGACCTCACACTTGGTTCTCACACGTGGTCCTCACACCTGGTCCTCACACCTGGACCTTACACCTGGACCTTACACCTGGTTCTCACACGTGGACCTCACACTTGGTCCTCACACCTGGACCTCACACCTGGACCTCACACTTGGTTCTCACACGTGGTCCTCACACCCGGTCCTCACACTCGGACCTCACACCTGGACCTCACACTTGGTCCTCACACCTGGACCTCACACTTGGTCCTCACACCTGGTCCTCACACTTGGTCCTCACACCTAGACCTCACACCAGGTCCTCACACCTGGTCCTCACACTTGGTCCTCACACCTGGACCTCACACTTGGTTCTCATACCTGCACCTCACACGTGGTTCTCACACTTGGTCCTCACACTTGGTCCTCACACCTGTCCTCACACTTGGTCCTCACACGTGGTCCTCACACCTTGACCTCACACTTGGTCCTTACACCTGGACCTCACACGTGGTCCTCACACCTGGACCTCACACCTGGTTCTTACACCTGGACCTCACACTTGGTTCTCATACCTGCACCTCACACTTGGTTCTCATACCTGCACCTCACACTTGGTTCTCATACCTGCACCTCACACTTGGTTCTCATACCTGGACCTCACACTTGGTTCTCATACCTGGACCTCACACTTGGTCCTCACACCTGGTCCTCACACTTGGTCCTCACACCTGGACCTCACACTTGGTCTTCACACCTGGACCTCACACTTGGT
>NW_013952959.1:84557-86939 GCF_001266775.1 Austrofundulus limnaeus
CTCACACCTGGACCTCACACCTGGTTCTCACACCTGGACCTCATACTTGGTTCTCATACCTGGACCTCACACTTGGTCTTCACACCTGGACCTCACACTTGGTCCTCACACCTGGACCTCACACCCGGTCCTCACACTCGGACCTCACACTTGGTCCTCACACCGGGTCCTCACACTTGGTCCTCACATCTGGACCTCTCACCTGGACCTCACACTTGGTCCTCACACCTGGATCTCTCACCTGGACCTCACACCCAGTCCTGACACTTGGACCTCACACTTGGTCCTCACCCCTGGACCTCACACCCGGTCCTCACACTTGGACCTCACACTTGGTCCTCACACCTAGACCTCACACCGGGTCCTCTCACCTGTACCTCACACGCGGTCCTCACACTCGGACCTCACACTTGGTCCTCACACCTGGTCCTCACACCTAGACCTCACACCGGGTCCTCACACTTGGTCCTCACACTTGTACCTCACACCTAGACCTCACACCAGGTCCTCACACTTGGTCCTCACACTTGTACCTCACACTTGGTCCTCACACCTAGACCTCACACCAGGTCCTCACACTTGGACCTCACACTCGGACCTCACTCTTGATTCTCACACCTAGACCTCACACTTGGTCCTCACACCTGGACCTCACACTCAGACCTCACACTTGGTCCTCACACCTGGACCTCACACTTTGTTTCAGGCTGGTGAAGGAGGGGTTTGTTCCGTATGTGAACGCCTTCGAACATCTTCCTGAAGAGATGAAGCTGTTTGGATCAGAAGCTCTGATCTTCAGCACTGAGGTTAGAAATGTTCAGGACACTTGCTAAATGTGGCATAAAAAGACAAAGGATAAAAAGATAAAATTTTATTAAAAGTAACAAATGTATTTCTTTACAGAATTATTAATAAATAAAGTAAAATTTCTAAACAAGAACAAAAGATATACAGGGCTTTGCCAAAGTATTTGTCCCCCTTGAACTTTTCAACCTTTTGCCATATTTCTGTGGGGATTTGGCATGAACAGATCCAGGGTGCAGGCAGGTTCCAAAAGTTGAACAAAAATTTATTTTAAATAACAAAAAATGCTGTAGAGACAGCTGAACTTACAGGAGGCACGAGGATCACACAGGCAGGGGGAACAAAGCACAGAGAACCAGAACCAACACATCAAACAATGATCCCACCAAAGACTGAGACAGGACAGGGCTTAAATACACAGAAAACTAATTACTAAACAGAAAACACCTGGGGAGAAACACAAGGGTGACAATCAAGGAAATGTGGGGCAGCTGGGCTGAGAAACACAGGGGAACACTGAAAACACTAGAAAACTAAGGAAAATAAACACAGACCATGACAATTTCGAGCTTCAAACATAAAGATATAAAATTTATTTTTATTGTCAAGAATCAACAAGTAGGACACAATTGTGAAGTGGAATGAAATTTATTGGATCTTTTAAACTTTTTTTAACAAATAAAAACTGAAAAATGGGCCGTGCAAAATTATTCGTCCTCTTTACTTTCAGAGCAGCGAACTGAGTCCAGAAGTTCAGTGAGGATCTCTGAATGATCCGATGTTGTCCTAAATCACTTATGATGATAAAAAGTGTGTAGGAATGCGCGATATAAACGATATACGGTAGAAACGATATGAATTTGTCCTATGATAGAGATCTGTAGTCTACCGACCAACCGCGCAATTGTTTTTGATGACACAACTGGCTGGAGTCAAAACAGAGGAAGCGGGAAGCAGCGAGGCTGAGAGCGCAAATGAAGAGGTGGGAAAAAAAACAACTTATCCGGACCTGGTTCTGGTGTGCGAAAATGAACGCCGAACTGTTTACATGTTTACGTGACGGTGCGCCTGCAGCGGGAGGAGCGCGTGCGCCGCAGCACATGGTGACTCAGCGAAGCGACTGTCAGTGCAGGTGAAGTCAGTGCTCCAGCAGGACGCACAAGAGCTCGCAGTGTCTGGACCTCGTTCCTTCTGCGGTCATAGCGCAATACTGTCTCCTTGTACAGTGGGGAAGTGCTGTGGGAAAGGGTGACAGTCAGACTGTCTTTCCAAAAAAAAAAAAAGGAAAGAAAAGTCACCCCTCCGGAGCGTGCGCAGATTAAACACGTGGAGTGCAGAAAAAGTATTCTGCAAAGTGTGTAGAAAGGAATAAATACAAGCAATTTGTTTTACCACCTTAAAACAAAGCTGGTGATTCCAAACACAGCATCAAATAGATGCAGATATACACTCACTGGCCACTTTATTAGGTACACCACGCTAGTAACGGTTTTGTGGTCATAAAGGGATGGTCAGCAACAATACTCAGGTAAGCTGTGGCGTTGCAACGATGCTCAATTGGTACCAAGGGGCCCAAAG
>NW_013952959.1:89059-90764 GCF_001266775.1 Austrofundulus limnaeus
ATCCATGACCCTGAAGTAACCCACAGAACACGATGTGACTTCACATGTAGCTGTGTTTACAGATGTGAACATGAATGCTACACATCTTAGCATGGATCTCTCACTCAATGACCACTGCAGATAGACACCAGGAGATGGTTTAACAAAAGTAGGATTTGTACATCCAGGGTATCATCTGTAAGTCACAGCTGATCTAGATTTGAACTTTTAAACCACAGTAGCTGCATTTCCATTGCAAAGGTGCGCAAAACTGTCGATATTCTGTTAATGTCGAAAAACTGTTTCGCAACTGCAGTGTTTCCATGAAGTAAGAAATGCTATTAAAGTCACGCGTGAATACGTTTGTTCTCGCGATAAGTCATTACAAACATGGCGACGATGGATGTAAACACATAGCATGTTGCTACCACGACACTAGCGCTCATCATCAGAGGAGACGTCGGCGTCTTTTATCGAGGCTTTCCAGAGACAAGTCCCTACTTGAACGTATGCTGTGTTTTTGGGAAATTGTAGTCGGTGAGTTTATTTTATACTACTTCTGTGATATTACTACTACTTCTACTTCCTGTTATCTTCTTCGTCATCGTCTTTTTCGCCAGTAAAAACAGCCGGTTGATCACGTGACTCCCGTGATGCAAAAAAAGTGTTTCCATTGCAGTTTTGCGAAAAACACCAATTTCGATACGACGGAAAAATCACCTCATCCTAGCGCAAAAACACTTGTCGAAAAACGTAATTTTTATTTAAAGAAAAACGTAATTTTTTTCAAAATTGACGTGTTTCCATTTAGCAGATTTATTTTCGAAATTCTAATTTGCACATTTTCATGGTCAATGGAAACGCAGCTCATGTGCAAGTGATCATATTGAAATGGAAGGAGTATCAGACCACTGCACATCTACCAAGACCCGGCCGTCCCTCTAAACTTTCATCTGGAACAAGGAGAAGACTGATCAGAGATGCAGCCAAGAGGCCAATGATCATTCTGGACGAACTGCAGAGATCTACAGCTGAGGTGGAGAGGAGAGTCTGTCCATAGAACAGCAATCAGTTGTACACTGCACAAATCTGGCCTTAATGGAAGAGTGGCAAGAAGAAAGCCATTTCTCAAAGATATCCATAAAAAGTCTTGTTTAAAGTTTGCCACAAGTCACCTGGGAGACACATCAAACGTGGAAGAAGCTGCTCTGGTCAGATGAAACCAACATCAAACTTTTTGGCCACAATGCAAAAAGCAGCACAGCTCATCACCCTGAACACACCATCGCCACTGTCAAACATGGTGGTGGCAGCGTCATGGTTTGGGCCTGCTTTTCTTCAGCAGGGACAGGGAAGACAGATGGAGTCAAATACAGGACCATTCTGGAAGAAAACCTGTTGGAGTCCGCAAAAGACCTGAGACTGGGACGGAGATTTATCTTCCAACAAGACAACGGACTTCATGCAAGAACCGTTATACAAAAAGATTTCCCAAGCTTTAAACATCTCAAGGAGCACTAGCTGCGTTTCCATTGCAAATGTGCGCAAAATTTTGTCGAAATTCTGTTAATGTCGAAAAACACAGTTTCGCAGCTGCAGTGTTTCCATGAAGTAAGAAATGCTATTAAAGTCACGCGTGAATACGTTTGTTCTCGCGATAAGTCATTACAAACATGGCGGCAACGGATGTAAACACATAGCACACGACACTAGCGCTCATCATCAG
>NW_013952959.1:93400-96602 GCF_001266775.1 Austrofundulus limnaeus
ACCCGCCTTCAGAGTCAAGAACCAATCAAATTTTGTGAAGACAAGCGACCTGAGAGCGCAATTCACAATGCTACGATCGCTATCGCGCCCCGTGTATCGAGTTTCACCCTGGCTGCGATGACAGCCGCTAATCGCTGTAGTTTGTCGCTSCCCGTGTGTCGAGCCCTTTAGGTGCAGGCGGGGCTCAAAGTCCATCAGAGTGAAGAAGTCTCTTGGACGAGAGACGAAACGTTTCACTCAAGAAGAACCCATCCAGAGGACCTACTTATTTTTTCTTTTTGATCTACAATGGAATGGTTCACAAATAAACATATCCAGGTGTTAGAACGTTACTTAAGAGAATCTGTGGAAACAGCTGAAAACTGCTGTTCACAAACGCTCTCTATCCAACCTCTCTGAGCTCCAGCTGTTTTACAAGGAAGAATGGGCAAGTTTCAGTCTCTCCATGTGTAGAACTTATAGCGACATACCACAAGTGACCTGCCGCTTTAATCGCAGCAAAATGTGGTGCTACACAGTATTAACGCAAGGGGGCCGAATAATTTTGCACTCTCAATTTTTCAGTTTTTATTTGTTGAAAGGTTTAAAATATCCAATAAATTTCGTTCCACTTCACGATTGTGTCCCACTTGTTGAAATTTTATATCTTTATGTTTAAAGCCTGAAATATGGAAAAAGGTTGAAAAGTTCAAGGTGGCCGAATACGACACTGTATCTGCTGAGTCAGCTAAAAGTTTAGATTCATGCAAACTTCAAGCAAACTCTTCAGAAATCGTTAAATAATAAGTAAAAGATGCTTCAGAGCTGCATCAGAAGGTCTGGTCTGGATTCAGATGTTCTTCTGTTGGTTCTGCAGTCCATCCCGTCCTACAGCTCGGTCCATAAGGAGGCCCAGGACCTGGTTCTGTTCCTGGATCTTCCTGCTCCTCCTCCAGTCAGCCCACAGTCCCTGCTGCACCCGACCCGGCTCAGCCTGCGCTACCTGATGGACGCCAACCTCCCCGGTAACTCCGCCCCCTCCTGTCTGTCCCGCACACCTGCACCTGCGCCGCCCGTGTCACTTCCTGTCTCTGTTTGCCGTCAGACGACCTGCACAGGTGGGTCTGCCAGCTGCTGGAGCGAGTGGGCGTGGCCGACAAGACGTCGCGTCCTGTCCTGCCGCGGTACGACCTGCAGACCGCCGCCGCCATCATCGTCACCATGAAGCTGATGGTCGGCCTGAACGACCGCACCGAGTGGTAACTCGTCACTCCAGCTGAACTTATTTATTTATTTATTTAATTATTTAGTTATTTATTTAGTTGTTTGTTTGTTTTTTTAGGTTTAATAACAGATCAGTAAATAAACAGGTGTGACTCTCTGTGTTTCAGGGATTTATCAAACGCAGTGGGACATCAGGACTCCTCAGGTCGGTTCTTGGCCTCACTGACCCGGTTCAAACATTCGGCTCAGATCAGGATGTTCTGACTTTTAGTTTATTTTTATTCTTTCCAAATCATTTATATTTATTATTTGTTTATGTTCATTTAGACTTTAAAACTTTTAAATATGAACAAACTACTGCCTCTGTTTTGATTTGAGCTTGTTTGCCTCTTTTTTTATCTTTCAGCAACTACTAATTTTAGCTTTTAGCCTTTGTGTGCTAATTATAGCTTCTATTTGCTTGTTTTAGTTTTTAGTTACAGTTTAGCTCATTTAGCTACTGAAAGCTAATTTGAGTTTTTACAGTCTTGATAAATTCATGTATCAAGTTCAATTAACAATTTTAGTATTTAGCTTCTGTGTGCAAACTTTGGCTTTTAGCTCGTGTGCTACATTTAGCTCTTAGCTTCTCTGTTCTGAATTTCGCCTTTGGCTTATGTAGGGTCCTTTTGTTTTTATTTAGTCTTGATAATGTTAGCATTTAGCTTGTGTTAATTTTAATTTTTGTTCATGAGCAAGATACGTGGCGCCGGTGCATGGCAGCCCCGCCTCTGTCAGTGTGCCCCAGGGCAGCTGTGGCTACAATGTAGCTTACCACCATCAGTGTGTGAATGTGAGTGTGAATGGATGAATGTCTTAGTGTAAAGTGCTTTGGGGTCCGGAGGGACTTGATAAAACACTCTATAAGTTCAGTCCATTTACCGTTTAATTTTGAATTTATGCTGTGTCTCATCAGCATGTATAATGTTTACTAATTTTAGCTTTTAGTTTATGTATGCTAATGTCATCTTATCTGTCTTAATATTAATTTTTAACAACATTTAGATCATTTTAGCTACTGTAAGCTTATTTTATTTTTATAGTCTAAATTTAGCTCTTAGCTTATGTATATTTAATTTAGCTTTTAGCTTATGTATGGTCATTTTGTTTTTAGCTAGTCTTGTAAATTTTAGTTAGTAGCTTTCATATGTTGATTTTAATTTTGAACTTCTGTATTGGGATTTTAGCTACTATTTTGAAAATTTTAGCTACTGTTGGATAGTTCTCTAGTTTTATTTCATGCTGTGCCTAGCTTTTAGCTTGTGTGTGCTAATTTCATTTTATCTTATCTCTAATATTAAACTGCAGTTTAGTTCATTTTAGCTACTGTAAGCTAATTTTATTTTTATGGTTTTGCTAAATTTAGCTTTTAGCTTCAGTTAACAATTTTAGCCTTTAGTGTATGTATGCTAATTTTAGCTTATGAATGCTAATGTTGTCTTTTAGCTTGTGTACTAATTTTAGTTTCAATATTTAGCCTTTAGCTTAGCTTTATTATGAGATTGAATCTTTTTATTTATTTATTTATTTTTATAAAGTTTATTTTGTTTCTCTGCCGACCCACAGAGGACCTGTTCAGCTTCAGGAGGTGGTTCAGACTGGTCCAGACCGCTCTGAGCCGGGCTCAGCAGAACCGGGACCAGGACCTCAGCAGGTGAGCCGTCAGGTGACCCACAGGTCAAAGGTCAGAGGTTAACCCTCGACTCGTCTGAATGTTTTTGTTTTGTTTTCCAACAGGAAACAGTGGAAACCAAAGAATCCCATCATCGTCAGCAGGAAGGATAAGAGTCGGTCCCTGAAGAGGAAACGTAAGAAAAGAGTTTTACTTTGTTCTAGAAGGGGTGTGTGTGTGTGTGTTTGTTTATGTGTTTGTGTTTGTCTATGTGTGTTTGTGTTTGTGTTTTTGTTTAGGTGTGTGTTTGTTTATGTGTTTGTGTTTGTCTATGTGTGTTTGTGTTTG
>NW_013952959.1:100160-102539 GCF_001266775.1 Austrofundulus limnaeus
AAGTTATCACCCGAAAGAGACAAGTTATCACCCGAAAGAGACAAGTTATCAGCCGAAAGAGACAAGTTAAACTGAAAGCGACAGGTCATCAGCCGAAAGAGACAGGTTATCAGCTGAAAGAGACAGGTTATCAGCTGAAAGAGACAGGTTATCAGCTGAAAGAGACAGGTTATAAGCCGAAAGCGACAAGTTATCAGCTGAAAGAGACAAGTTATCAGCTGAAAGAGACAGGTTATCAGCTGAAAGAGACAGGTTATAAGCCGAAAGCGACAAGTTATCAGCTGAAAGAGACAGGTTATCAGCTGAAAGAGACAGGTTATAAGCCGAAAGCGACAGGTCATCAGCTGTAAGAGACAGGTTGTCAGCCGAAAGAGACAAGTTTTCAGCTATGACTAGTTATCAGCTGAAAGAGACGTTATCAACTGTAAGAGACAGGTTATCAGCCGAAAGAGACAGGTTATCAGCCGAAAGAGACAGGTTATCAGCTGAGAGAGACAAGTTTTCAGCTATGACTAGTTATCAGCTGAAAGAGACAAGTTATCAGCCGAAAGAGAAAAGTTATCAGCTGAAAGAGACTCCTGTGTATGAGATGTAAAACATGCTGAATTATCAGCCGAAGAAGACCCTTCTGTACGAGCTGTGCCTCAGGTTACCAGCCAAAGAATTCCTTTGTTTCATTTCTGTAAAATGCAGTGAGCTGCTGAAATTTACTAAAAAAGCTAAAACTGAGTTGGTGAAGCTGAGAGAAGCTGAACACCAGTTAAAACCTTACAAGAACTTAGGCTCCGCCCCATCGGCCTGCAGATGTTGACGAGCAGCCGTTTTCCTTCCGTTAACCCTGAGCTCTCCTCCTCTGCAGGCGATGTTCGGCTCGCCGCCGTTTCCTGGAGCTGCAGCCGACGCTGCCGCGCTCCTTCGGCTGGCTGCTGCTCCTCTTCTCCTTCCTGCTGGACGTGGAGCCGTGGAGTTTGTTCAAGGAGGTGCTGAAGGTGGAGAGCCAGCTGCTGGACTCGCCTCCGGACAGAACGCACTCCGGGAGGAGGGAGGGGTCGACCAAAAGGCCGAAGAAGTGAAGAGGACCTGTGTGGAGCTTTACTGACCTGAACAGCTGATCTGTAATAAATATAATCCGCTCTGAGTCAAACATGAAGCTGTTTTAACGTTTAGAGAAGCTTAAAAAGAAAAGCTACATTTAGCTTCCAGCTGATGAAGGACGTGAGCAGGAAAATAAATCAGATTTATTTATTTTTAATAAAACAGCCGCAGGTTTCTGTGGTTCTGTTGATGTTTTTATCTGAAGACAAAGGCAGCTGCAGCGACGCGCAGCGACCAGCAGGGGGCGGTGCTCAGCAGGAAACCGTTTGTTGTTGTTTGTCTGTAAACAAACTCTTCATGGTTTCTGCTGCTGTCAGATTTATCCTCCAACAAGCTGAAACCAGAGGTTCCTCCTGTCAGAAAATCTGATTTGTTCTGGTTCTGTTGGTCCTGCAGATAAAAACAGAACCTGTTTCTGACGTCGGCCTCCACCCGGGTGTTTAGGCTCTGCTGTTGCCATGGAGACGCGACAGAGTGCAGCCTCTGGACCGGTTTCTAACTTTCAGCTCAGGTTCTGGTGACCCGCAAGAACCGGACCCAAAAGCACAGTCGAAAGTGAAAAATAAAAAGTGAAGCCGAGAGGAGAAACGGATCAGCTGTGAAGCACGGCGGAGGTTCTGTCTGACTTTGGTCTGGAAACGATCCGATCTCTGCCAGGACCAGAACCAGGACCAGAACCTTGTTAAAGCAGCTGAAGGTTCTGGTTCTGAAGGGAAAAACCCTGGAAACTGATTTTTTTATTTAGTTTTTTTTACATTCCTGCTCAGACGAGTGGAAAACAAAACATGACAGTTTCCTGATTCAGAACCGGGTCGTGGTTCTGCTGCTGCTGAGTCCAGAGTTCTGTGTGCGGAGAGTTCAAGGCTTCGGAACCGTTTGGGTCGGGTCAGACCTGTGGGAAAAAGAGCTGCTGAAACCTTACATTTATTTTAAACAAATACTGTTAACTGAATCCTGAGTTCAGGTTTGTTTTCTGTTTATAAACATTTAAAACAAAAGTTTTTCTTCCTGCTGAAGATTTAACCTGAAAAAACTTTTATTTGTCTCGTTTCTACCTGATGATGCTTGTTTTTTCATAAATGTTTTTAATTATTGATCAAATTCAGTTTGACTGTTTGTTGAATCATTTTCTTTATTTCTAACAAACATCTGAAGTTAAACAAAAAAATAAAAAGATTTTTAGGTTTAATCTGTTTTAATGAAGAAAAATCTGTTTCACAATCTGCAAAAAAATGTAAATTTGTTTTTTTCTGTTAACAGATTTTCAAACAAACAGCTTCAAAT
>NW_013952959.1:104719-106169 GCF_001266775.1 Austrofundulus limnaeus
CCCCCCCACATCGCGCGCGCAGCCAGCTAGGTTCATCGGGTTTACTCTGACACCGCTGACTCTAAAGCCACGCCCCTTGGCAGCCACGCTCCCCGCCCCGAACCAATCAGAGGCGGATCACGTCGGGCTGTAGCTCCGCCTCTCCCGTGATTGGCTGCGGCCCGCTACACCTTTAGCCGTGATTGGCTGCGTGTTACCACCCGCCAGACTGCTCTGAATTTTGTTTCTGTGTTGTTTTTTTTTTTTTTTTTTTTTCTTCCTCCTCGGCTGCTCTCAGCTGAAGCTCGGTTCTGTTGGCAGAAGCTCGGCGCTCTTCCTCCTCTGCTCTCCTCCGCCTCACTTTCAGCTGCTCTTCCGCCTCCATGCTCGGCTTCGCGGCGGAGCGCCCCTGGCAGGTGAGTCCCCCCCCTCCAGCTACCGACGTTCCGCCGGGCCGAGCTGTGGAGAAAGTTACCGGTTCGTGTTGGAACTTTTACCCGGCTGAGGCCGACTGTGCCTCGGCTTCACCTCCGGAGCTGAGGGCTCGCCGCGGCTGCAGGAGAACGGCTCCGATTCGGGTTTATTTCCGCGCTGTCAGCCGGTTTATCTGAGGTCACAGTGAACCCGGTGACTCCGGTGCGCGCGCACGTGTGTTTGTGTGGAGCTGCAGCCCGCGCGCATGCGCGTCACTGTGTTTGTGCGCTCGGTCTCTGCGTCGCTGCATCTTAAAGTTTGCAGATGTTTTTGTGAAAAAAAAAAAAAAACACCTTTTTTTGTTTAGTTGTTCCTGAGCGGAGCCTCGTTCTGGGTTCAGATTATTAAACCCGGAACACCAGGAGTTAAAAAAAACACGAGTTCACGAAGAAATTGTGTGTTTTGTTGGAAAAAATCTGAATATTCTGACATTTAATTCTAATCCCTGCTAGTTTTCTTTGTTGTGTAGAGAAACTAAGTGGTTCAGCTCAGTCTGCCTGCTGGTTAGAAAATAATAAATAATAATCATCAGATAATAACAACCAGATAAACTAAAACAAACCAGAGTTCGTGATAAATGAGTTGATTGTGTTTATTTTAGCTTGATTTAATGTCTTAATCAGGTTAAATTTGAGTAAAGTCCACATCAGTGATAAATCTAACAACGAGCAAATCAGATTTTAATTTTTAACCAGTTTAAATGAACTAAACTGTTTATATTTAAAGATTTTTCTGTTTTTATTTTAGTGTTTTTATGATTTTCCTTCAACCTGATGATCAGGTTCGGTGAAAACAAAGAGATGGGAACATGGAGCTCATTTGGGTTGAAAAACAAGAACCAAACAAAGCCAGGAATAAAAAAAAACAGCTGATGTGATCATATTCATAATAAATAAATTGTTTATTTTGTGTTGGATGTTTTTTGTGGTGGTGTGTTCGAGTGTCGGTGGGAAATGGGAGCGCTGGTGTGTTTGCTGCAGATTGTTTTGTTTCACTT
>NW_013952959.1:108071-113532 GCF_001266775.1 Austrofundulus limnaeus
AATTCAGAAACACAATATAACAAGGCACAATTTACATATAAAGATATACACTTTAATATAAAACCGAGTTATAGAACAGCGTGCTAAAACTATATATGTGGAATGACGTAAATATTTAGTACGAACAGCTTGTCTGTGTCGACACTTATTAGCTTGATGCTACATTGAGCTGTTGTGGACTCTGGCGCCAATCAATGAGAAAATGCCTTCATTACAAACTGATCGAAACCTGAGACCAGATCAGGTCCAGAAGATCAACAAACACTAAAAACAAAAAGCAAAGCCTAAATAAAACAAGTTTGATAAGTTTCAGTTTTCAAAATAAAAGCTTTGCAGCAGAGGGACAGCTGACTGTTTATTTCAAAAGCCTGATTTTGGTCCAATAAAAGACACTTTAATGTAAATCAAATGTAGATTAGGACCTGCAGGAGTTGAAGCTGGAACTGAATGTTTTGGATGATAAGAACAAATCCCTCTGACCTCTGTTCTCCCTCAGGTTGACCGCGTGAACAAGCAGGCGATGGCGGCCACGGAGCAGAAGCCGTGCGTCGAGCACCACGACCTGGAGGCCGCCGAGGCGCTGGTCAGCATGAGCTTCTGGTGTCAAAGGCCACAGAAGCCCCGCCCACTGACCCCCACCTCCGACTCCTGTGACTCCATCCAGCTGCAACCGGAAGGAGGCGACGCCCCCAAAGACCTGATCGCCCTGTCCTCACTGGTATGAAGCAACTTTTACTTGTGAAAAAAACAAGATAAATGATTATTTTTATTTGTTGTTTTATTTTAATAAAATAGTTTTTATTTGTTTTATTTTAATAAAATGCTTTCTATATATTTTAATAAAATAGTTTTATTTATATTTTAATAAAATAGTTTTATTGTGGTATTTTGTTGCAGTGCATGACTCCGCCTCACAGTCCAAGCTTTGCCGAAGCCTCGACCACGGCTGTCCTCACCACAACCTCCGCTCTAAGCCCCGCCTCCAGACATGTCTTGCTCCGCCCCAGTCTTGCATCCCCCCCGATCTCCTCACAGACGTCAGCACTCCCACTTCACGCCAAAACCTCCTGCATGGCTCCGCCCAGCAAAGCGATGGCCACCAGCGTCATCCGCCACACGGCCGACAGCCTCGGGGTCCCCGCGCCGCCGCCGCCTCCCACCGTGCTGACGGAAAGGTTTGCCTCGCCTCAACCAGACACACCTCCTGAGGACAAGGACACGCCCCCTTTTATCCCCACCAGCCCGCCCTCTCCTCCTTCCTCAGTGTCTCCGCCTCACTCCGCCTCTCCGTCTTCCTCCGCCGTCACTTCCTCTCCGCTCCTCTGCCAGGTGTTTCCTGTCAGCAGCCAGACGGGGATGATCTCCGCCTTTGTCCAGGCTCCGGTTCAGGTCCATACTCAGGGGGGCCCCAAGCCCATCCTGCCCCAGACTCCCCCTCCGGGCTTCGCTCAGCCCCTTCTGGTGGGCTCCACGGTGCCGCAGGGCGCCGTCATGTTCGTGGTGCCCCAGGCGTCCGTCTCTCAGCCACCGCAGGGCCCGCAGACTGTCATGACCCTGGGCAACACCAAGCTCCTCCCCCTGGCCCCCGCTTCCGTTTACATGCCATCCGGCAGCACCGGCAGCGCATCGCAGGCTGACTTCTCCCGCAGACGAAACTACGTGTGCACCTTCCCCGGCTGCAAGAAGACCTACTTTAAGAGTTCCCACCTGAAGGCTCACCTGCGCACCCACACAGGTACGGTCAGACGCCTTCTTTATGGCTCGGTACGAGGGCCGCAACGAGATGAAACTTTACAGAAAGTTTATTTTAGAGAGAAAGTTTTCTTTATTGAAAAAAGCTTGATTAATTAAGTAGGTGAGCAGCCTCAGCATGCTAGTAACTAGCCTCTCCAATGCTAACGCTAGCTTAACCACGTTAGTCACTAGCCTCTCCAATGCTAACGCTAGCTTAACCATGCTAGTCTCTAGCCTCTCCAATGCTAACACCAGCATATCCATGCTAGTCACTAGCCTCTCCAATGCTAACACCAGCGTATCCATGCTAGTCTCTAGCCTCTCCAATGCTAACACCAGCGTATCCATGCTAGTCTCTAGCCTCTCCAATGCTAACGCTAGCTTATCCATGCTAGTCGCTAGCCTCTCCAATGCTAACGCCAGCTTATCCATGCTAGTCGCTAGCCTCTCCAATGCTAATGCTAGCTTATCCATGCTAGTCACTAGCCTCTCCAACGCTAATGCTAGCTTATTCATGCTATTTGCTAGCCTCTCCAATGCTAACACCAGCACATCCATGCTAGTCACTAGCCTCTCCAATGCTAATGCTAGCTTATCCATGCTAATTGCTAGCCTCTCCAATGCTAATGATAGTGTATTTATGCTAGTCGCTAGCTTCTCCAATGTTAATGCCAGCTTATCTATGCTAGTCACTTAGCCTCTCCAATGCCATCACCAGCTTATTTATGCTAGTCACTAGCCTCTCCAATGCCATCACCAGCTTATTTATGCTAGTCACTAGCCTCTCCAATGCTAACACCAGCATATCCATGCTAGTCACTAGCCTCTCCAATGCTAACACCAGCTTATCCATGCTAGTCACTAGCCTCTCCAATGCTAACACCAGCATATCCATGCTAATCACTAGCCTCTCCAATGCTAATGCCAACTTATCTATGCTAGTCGCTAGCTTCTCCAATGCTAATGCTAGCTTATCTATGCTAGTTGCTAGCTTCTCCAATGCTAAACCAAATGAATAGACTCCTCATTTGCCAGCTCCAGTCTCTCAGTTATCGGTGCTGGCCTATCATTAATCAGATCAGTAGCTGTTAGGAATAAATATAGCCTCCTGCTACAAGGATGTAGCAACTGCTGGTTGAGCGATAGTCTTAATTTTGGTGCTCGTACCGTTACATACTCTTTGATCTTTGTCCTATCTTTGCTTCTAACAGACCCGTTCTTCTTCTCTGCAGGTGAAAAGCCGTTCAGCTGCCACTGGGAAGGCTGCGACAAAAAGTTTGCTCGCTCCGACGAGCTTTCACGCCACCGCCGGACGCACACTGGCGAGAAGAAGTTCGTCTGCACCGTGTGCGACCGCCGCTTCATGCGCAGCGACCACCTGACCAAACACGCCCGGAGACATATGACGAGCAAGAGGGCGTCCTCGTGGCCCACAGAAAGCCGGGACCTCGGCAAAGGCGCCCCGCTCAAGAACCAGAACCAGAACAGAGGCCCCGCACTTCCTGTCGGCGTGCTGGTCTCCACCGCCAACTGAAAGACCTGTGGCGCTCACGGGGTCAGCTCAGGACTCGCAGGGTCGGGGCGCATATCAGACTCAAACTGTGACCACCAGCTACAACCAGAGCTTCTCCACTGTCTGCTGGTCCGGCCCACGTTTACAAGACCTCAGAACAGGGTCCGACACACCTGGGGAACTTTAAATAAAAAAAAAGAACTTCCTGTAAAGATGTCCGTCCGTCCTCTGAGAGAAGCTCAGATCCATAAATCACATCAAAGTACTACTTTGTACACATGCACACAAACTCAAAGGTATTTGTATAAGATCCAAGTGCTGCCATAACCCGGACACAGAACCGGGTCCGCCAGCGGAGCGTCCCCCCCACCCCGACGCCGCTCCGCCCTGCTCAGGACATTTTCTTACCACAACCACAAAACTCTCTGCAAAAAGGAAGGAGGAGGAGACCAAGACCACAGGCTGCTATTCATCCACACAGAAACCAACAAAACCTGACGTTGCACTGGATTTTTTTACTCCAACTTTACATGTTTTTATACTCTCTCATGTATAATCATGTTTACTTCATGTGTACATGTCACATTTAGCAACGTGTACGCACACTGTTTGTTTGCCAAAGCTTCTGTATCGTGCTTTTTGTTATTAGGCGACTTGTTTTTATTTGACTGACTGTAAATATTGTACAAATACTGATATCTATATGAATGTTACGTGTATTCCAGTCTCCATCTAATGACGAGTTATTTTGTTTTTGTTTTTTTATGTCAGTGGACAGTATTCATCACTGTGATACTACCTACCTTTGTTTTACTCATTATTATTATTTAATAAACATTTGTTAAGGAAAAGTGTTTTTATTATCATGATTTGGCCCATATTGTAGCCAGTAAGAGAATACCTCATGTTTTTAAATGTTATTCTTAAATGACAACTAAAATCACAAACAATCCCATTTCCATACATTTGCTTGTGAACAATATAGCTTTTATAATAAAACTTTACCAAGAATAGCTGGAGTTTTGTTGTTTTGTTTTAGCTGTCATCATATTTGATGTTAGCGAAATGGAAAATGATACTTTTTTTTAAAGAATTAGTACCCTCACTAGATTAAATAAAGATATTTCACATAGATATACAATTATTACACATTACTTTGCACTAAACAAAAGTTAGCCAATCATTGCTAATCTTTGTTTGAATGTCCTGGTTATTATAATTAAATGTTTTCAAATTAAAATAAGAGTTACACTAAAAGTTAAAAACGCAAAACATGAATTTAATATCGATTCTCTCCTGGTTTTATGTTTACACTTTGTCCTGATTGGTGGTATGTCTTTAAATAAAGTGCTGCAGGACACAACCTAGAGTTAATTCAGCTTTCTGAGCTGCAGTCTTACATAAACACAAGCAGTGTCTGACGTAGACGGTTATACAACCAGAGCGCCCCCCCCTCCATCCCCCGCTCTGTCCCCGCACCACCCGGTAACAACCGTCAGCCAATCCCAAGCCGCAGCGGAGGGGGCGTGACCAATCAGATAGCGCGTCGGTGTGAATAGAGCATAGTGGTGGGCGTGTCATCGAGCAGCGAGGGCTCCGCCCACTTGCCTTACTGACCGACATTCAGCCGCAGCCAAAGAGACCAGGGAAAGTAAACAAAGGAGACTGGAGTGAGGGAGGGGCACAGCGGCACGACGCGGCCACGTTCGGTACTGCAGCGCAATTTAGTTATTTCATTGTTATTATTTTTTTAAATTAAAACCAATTTATACCGTTCTGCGCCACTAATTGGTCTTTGTTTTGAATGTTACTAAAACATTTTTAAAGAACTATAAGACATTCCAGTTCAGGCGTGTTTCTTGTTGGAGTTTTAATAAGTATTTTTCAGATCTATTTCCAAAGTTTCTGTATTTTTTAAGTAAAAATATTTAATGCTTCATCAATCGTCCCACGTACAAAAGCTTAAGGCTGACCTTAATCGCTTCGTTTGGCCGATTTCTAATTTGAATTAATATGTTTCTGCAAAAATAAAGCATTTTTTTAATGCAAAGCTTGGTGATCTGTATAATAAAGCTTTATCTTTAAATAAATTACTGATCTGCTCCTATGATACTATTATTCTGGAAATCTTTCATGTTTCAGTGTCAAGGTCTGGTCCTGCATGTATATATATATATGTGTGTGTGTGTGTGTGTGTGTGTGTGTGTGTGTGTG
>NW_013952959.1:113542-116948 GCF_001266775.1 Austrofundulus limnaeus
ATGTGTCGTAGTTTTCTTGCTATAGCATACGTCGTAAAGTTATCTTGCTATAGCATGTGTCGTAAAGTTATCTTGCTATAGCATGCGTCAAAGTTTTCTTGCTATAGCATGTGTCGTAGTTTTCTTGCTATAGCATACGTCGTAAAGTTATCTTGCTATAGCATGTGTCGTAAAGTTATCTTGCTATACCATGTGTCGTAAAGTTTTCTTGCTATAGCATGCGTCGTAAAGTTATCTTGATATGCCATGTGTCGTAAAGTTATCTTGCTATAGCATGTGTCGTAATGTTATCTTGATATACCATGTGTCGTAAAGTTATCTTGCTATAGCATGTGTCGTAGTTTTCTTGCTATAGCATACGTCGTAAAGTTATCTTGCTATAGCATGTGTCGTAAAGTTATCTTGCTATACCATGTGTCGTAAAGTTTTCTTGCTATAGCATGCGTCGTAAAGTTATCTTGATATGCCATGTGTCGTAAAGTTATCTTGCTATAGCATGTGTCGTAATGTTATCTTGATATATCGTGTCGTAAAGTTATCTTGCTATAGTATGCGTCATAGTTTTCTTGCTATATATAGCATGTGTCGTAAAGTTATCTTGCTATAGCATGTGTCAAAGTTGTCTTGCTAAAGCATGCGTTGTAGTTATCTTGCTATAGCATGCATCGTAAAGTTTTCTTGCTATAGCATGCGTCGTAAAGTTTTCTTGCTATAGCATGCTTTGCAAAGATTTTTTGATATAGCATGCGTTTCAAAGTTATCTTGCTATAGCATGCGTTGTAAAGTTATCTTGCTATGGCATGTGTCGTGGTTATCTTGCTATAGTAAGCGTCGTAAAGTTTTCTTGCTATAGCATGTTTCAAATTTATCTTGCTATAGCATGCGTCACAGTTTTCTTGCTATAGCATGTGTCGTAAAGTTTTGTTGCTATAGCATGTGTCGTAGTTATCTTGCTATAGTAAGCGTTGTAAAGTTTTCTTGCTATAGAATGCGTCGTAAAGTTATCTTGCTATAGCATGTGTCGTAAAGTTTTTTGCTATAGCATGTGTCGTAAATTTATCTTGCTGTGGCATGCGTTGTAAAGTTTTCTTGCTATAGCATGCGTTGTAAAGTTTTCTTGCTATAGCATGCGTCGTAAAGTTTCTTGCTATAGCATGCGTCGTAAAGTTTCTTGCTATAGCATGTGTCAGTTTTCTTGCTATAGCATGTGTTGTAAAGTTTTCTTGCTATAGCAGTCAAAATTTTCTTTCTATCGCATGTGTCGTTATCTTGCTATAGTATGCATCGTAAAGTTTTCTTGCTATAGCATGCGTTGTAGTTATCTTGCTGTGGCATGCGCCATAGTTTTCTTACTGTAGCATGCGTCGTAGTTATTAATCTATAGCATGCGTCATAGGTTTCTTGCTATAGCATGCATTGTAAAGTTTTCTTGCTATAGCATGTGTTGTAAAGTTATCTTGCTAAAGCGTGTGTCGTAGTTATCTTGCTATAGCATGTGTCAAAGTTATCTTGCTAAAGCATGTGTCGTAAAGTTATCTTGCTATAGCATGTGTCAGTTTTCTTGCTATAGTATGTGTTGTAAAGTTATCTTGCCATAGTATGTTTCGTAAATTTGGCAATGATGATCTTGAAAAGAATTGAACCGGAGCTTGAGCTTGTTTTTACATGGTTTATTGATCTTGAACAAAGTGAAACTTTATATTAGTACTGTTTACAAAACTCTTCATGACAGTCACTGTGAACATCACTTGTTATAAATATGCTGCATTATTTTTAAATCGACTTTTTTTGACCGGATTAAAACTCTTTAAATTGTTAATATGTATTTATACATGTGAGAGGAATGATTAGCGTATGAAACGGTTCACGGTTCACAAGCAGACTCAGAGCACCCTGACATCCAGCAGCGAAACATCTCCCAGAACCTCCAGCTGCTTGATGCGGGTCAGGTCCTGGACTCTGTGCTTGTAGTCCAGTTGGTGCCGTCCGTTTACGGCAACTCTGAACTGCTGAGACTCACAAATGATGATCATCTACAGAGAAACCACAACCGTGTCAGAAACATCAAACACACTACAAGAGGATCATTTAATGAAGTATTTGTACATAAACTGAGAAATACCTCAAAGTACTCTCCATCACTGAAGGGGAAGCACTCGAGACTTTTCTCCTCTGGACCCCAACACTCCCCCAGGTACGAGTTCCTGATGAAGTCTTTCTTCTTCATACGAGGGTTCAGGTGAAGAGCTATGTTGGTGCCGCTCGACTCTCGTAGATTCACAACAAAACTGGAAAAGAAACAATTTGAATATTTCTGTAAGTTATTCCTCTTGTGAATATTTCAGTAAGTTATTCCTCTTGTGAAAAGTTGTGTGTCTGAGTTCACTCAGGTGTGTCGTACCTGATGCCGTTTTTGTTGATTTGTCCTTTGATGATGATCCTGTGTCTGTCGCTCAGCCCTTCGCCCAGACTCAGTGTGAAGGGAATACGCTGCAGACAGGAAGTAGTTCAACAATAAAACATTGCACTACAAAATAAAAGCACATTTCTTGTTCTGCAAAACAGTTCAGTATTTTGGTTTTAAGATAAAAGTTAAGAGTTAAGTTATTTTTCCTAAAAACAGGTTGGACTTTCTTCAACAGATGGACTCACCAGGTCGCCTGAAGATGACACCACCGGCTGAAAAAAAAAAAAAAAAACAGACAGGAAACTGGGATTAAACAAAACTATTTGGATTAAAAACCAGCAGAAAACTCTGTTTGTTCACCTCTGACTCCAGACTGGTCAGACTGGCAGCCGGAGAGACGGGATTCTAAAAAACAAACAAACAAAAAGGTTAAAGCAACGAAGAAACGAGTTGAGAACATCAGAGTCTGTCGGACTCACAGAAGCAGGAGGGACGACGCCCAGAACCTGAATCCTGACCCGTCCAGAGATCATGATGGTGTCGACCCGCTCCAGGTCCACCCGGTGTTTGTACTCCACCAGGTGAGCTCCGTTCACCGCTACCTGAGCAACGAGAGCAGGAAGAAACTCTGCTGAGGTTTCTGTTGGACAAGACGGTCATTTTACTGCAGCTGAATGAGCCGAAGTTAAACAGCTGAAAGAACTAAAGCTTAAAGGCATCCAGGATTAGTTGTAATGTTAGACTTTATTTGATAAACATATATTTTAACTGTAAAATAAAGACTGTAAAAATACTGTAGGATGTTTAGTTTTTATTATTGTTAAACTAAAAGTTTAAAAATATATTTCACAGACGGAGCCATTTTATTTACACACAAAGCATTCTGGGTAAATGATGACATGGATAGGTCCTCGGTGCGAGGCTGCTAGCGAACTGAAAATATGGATGGAGGACCTCAGTTTAGCTTGTTTGTCGCGCTAGCGCCAAGCTAATACATAT
>NW_013952959.1:118234-121409 GCF_001266775.1 Austrofundulus limnaeus
GGATATAGCTCGCTAGCAGCCTCGCACCGAGGACCTATCCATGTCATCATTTACCCAGAATGCTTTGTGTGTAAATAAAATGGCTCCGTCCGTGTTAAAATATATTATTAAAAATGTACAAAACTGAACATCCTACAGTATTTTTACACTTTATTTTAGTTAAAATATATGTTTATCAAATAAAGTCTAATGTTACAACTAATCAGGGATCCTTTTAAAAAAGCTAAAGAACTAAAGTTAAACAGCTGAAAGATGTTTGTTTGAAGACATAGCTTCTGTTTTGCTAGTCTGAACTTTAGTTAATTTTTTTCTGATCCTTTAAACAACTCATTTTCAGCTCTCAGTAATCAGTTTTACAGAATCATCTTTTCCTCTTTCTTACTTTGTAATGCTATTATTTTCTATGAATTTCACAATAAAACTAAACAAAAAGTCCAGAATTTATCCAGTTTTCTGTGAAACCTCTTTAATGAACTGGATAAATGAGTGATTACTGTAGGAATAAGAAAAGTTCTGATTGAGTCAAATCTTTACTTTGATTAAATTAACTAGCAGGTTACAGTCAGAGTGGGCTACGGTCGGCCCGTCTCACCTTGAAGCAGTCCTTCAGCACCAGAAAGACGAGCTCAAACGCAGCTCCGACCTTGAAGGGCATCCTGTGGAGGATCTCCTCCCGGCCCCAGCGCTCGTTCTGCAGCGAGTTACAGACGACGCACTTCTTGTTGAACCTCGGGTTGAAGTGGAACGCCACGTCTGCGCGCGGCTTGGTGCTGCTGCCGCAGGTGAAGTCTATCTGGAACCTGCAGGAGGCCCGAGGAGGCGGTTAGCCTCACACAGACCGCAGCGCGATTCTGAATGTTTGAGAAGCTCACCGGTCAGCGTCGGGCGGCACAGATCCCTGGACGAGAACCATCTCTCCCGGTACCAAACCGCCCAGAATAGTCCCGACAAACGGCAGTGTCTGCAGACAGACAAATCAGATCGTTTGTTAAACTCTCAGAAAACAAAAAACTTCTAATTTAGTTACATAAACAAAAGCAGACCTGAAGCATCGTGTTGTAATTCTACACCAACAAAGTAAAAACTAAAACCTTTGAAGTAAAAATGTGACATGTCTGAGGACAGTGAGCAGAATGTCATAAAATAGAGCTAGAAAAAGTAAAGAGGAAAAAAATAAAAGGTTTCAGGCCTAAAGAGGTTTCCTCAGCAGATGGGGTGTTTTCTTTACGAGGATCAAAATGCAGTAAAACAGGATCTGAGATGCATCATCATCATCATCATCATCATCATCATCCTTCCCTCACCTGGCAGGACTTCAGCTTGTTATGATTTATTTAAAGGTCAAATTTAAGTGGCTTCATTATCAAACACGCCTCTGAAGTCATTCTGGTACAGAAAGTCCAAGATTTAATTAATCTTTGAATATAAATATGTAGATGACGTCATCAACTTTACAGCTTTACAACAATAATTGACCTGACAAACACTTTATTTATTTTAACCACTTTCGTGAGCAGAAAGATAAACTAGTTTCAAGCAAAGACAAAAACAAGATTCTGTCACAGCGATAGCTAAAGTTAAGATTCAAATGAAGGAAAAGTAAAGTTTGTTTAAAGTTAATTTAACTTTAAACACTGGGAGTTTAGCCCAGTTAGGCTAACCAGCTAACTCCATAAAAACATCGGTTTTAAAAAAACAACCAATAAATGAAAGATTTTCAAACTAAAGTTAAACTGAGTCCAAACCAATGAAAAAAAGTATAAAATTAGACTCTTACCGGGTTCGAAAACATTTGTCTCGGGTTGAAAACAGCCATTGTGTTCCTGAATAATTGAAGACCTGCTGCTGTTTGTTTACTTCCTTGTCCGATGTTCAACGGAAGTGACGTCAGAGAACCCGGAACACAGTTAAAACTAGAGGAAAAACACTTGAGCTGAAATCAGTCGAAGAAGCTGAAATTGAGCTGAACGTGTTCAAAAGCAAAAGTATTATTGTAAGTTAAACTTGGAAAGCTGAAAAAAAGAAGTAGAAAATTAATAAAAAGGAGTAAAAATATAGCTGAATTAGCATAAAAAGCTAAAATAGCAGAATTACAAAAAAGTAAACTATAGCAGAAGAACGCCAGAAAAGGACAGACATATATCTAAAATACTAGGAAAAAAGCTAAAACTAGCCAGAAAGTAGCTAAAATTGTCACAAGGAATTTAATAGGAGCAAAACCAGAAGATGTTGTGTGAGGTTCAGCAAAGATTTAGAAAAATCATGAAGAAATTCAAGGAAGTTCAAAAAAAGCTCCTTTCATTTCCAATGGGGAAAAAGTAGCCAAAATAGCTTCGGCTACAATTGTTGAATTTTTTTGAGGCTTTAACATGTGACACTTGCTCTCGGCTACCAGTACATCAGTTTTCATGTCAATATCTCAAACATTGTCTTAGTAAAAGTCTTAAAACTAGCTTTGGTGGCCATCTTGGATTTTTATTTTGGCTGGTATTTATGATGGTCTAAAGTCTCAGCTACCAATATATTAATTTTTAGCTCATATCAAAAGCAAATAGCTGAATAATGCAGAAAGCAACTGTAGGAAGTATAAGAGGCACAAAGTAGAAGAAAGAATTACAAAAAAAAATAGTAAATAGCAGAGAAAAAGCAGAAAGAAGCAGAATTTTAGCTGATATAGAAGCAAAAAGCAAAAAATAGCATAAAAAACTAAAGGTAGCAGAGTCAAGTTGAAAGTAGCACAGATGGTGAAATGATTGTAAAAAAATTCAAAATCAGCTGAAACAAACCCATAAAACTACTAAAAAGTGATCATTTGTAGTAAAATAGCTTAAGGTTAAAAGAAACCCTAAAAAGTAGCTGGAAACATTTTAATTAATGTAAAGATGCATAAGGAGGTTGGCTGTGTTTAGCTGACATAAGCTGTAATAGCTAAAAAAAATTGTATTTAGCTTAAAAAACAACCCTTTGCTGATAAGGGAAAAAAAATTGTATAGGTCCTCTGGACGGGTTCTTCTTTAATGAAACGTTTCATCTCTCTTCCAAGAGACTTCTTCAGTCTGAGAGTTTCAGGCAAAATTCAGGCTTTTGAGTCCTGCCTCCAGGTGACTGATACTCACATCACATGGCCATGGTTCACAGGTGACTCATACCCACATAACATGGCCATCGTTCACGT
>NW_013952959.1:122435-124631 GCF_001266775.1 Austrofundulus limnaeus
GCTGTAAGGCATTCTCTGAGAATATTTTTACCTGAAGGTACCTTGTAATATAGTTAACATATATTTTTGGCATTTTTTAAGATCGGGGAAAATATATAAAGTATATATTTATATGAAATAGTTTTATTTTGCAATTCAACTTCTTGCTCTTTATATTTTTGACATTTTAATCATTCTGACCTGTTTGCAAATTTTCATTCTTTAAATCTTTTTATAAACAGATTTCTAACTAAAGATGCAACTTGTGCAAACACGGTGCTAATAATGGCTTTATTACTTGTTCTTATAGCTAATGTTTTATTGTCAGGACTCTACAGATACATCAGAACTAAACAGTTTTACTGAATAAAGCTGCAAATACAAAAGCTTCAAACCAGTAACTTAAATTCAGCTTTTATCATGGTAAATAGAGCTGGAGTTTTAAAAGATCCTATCTTTCTGATGAATAAGAGTCGAGACTTTTTTCAAACAGAAAGTTTGACTTTATTATATATATAAAAAAGAATAATTGTAAAATCCTACAGCTATGTACACATTTATGTACACAGTATGAAACCTGCCACATGGGGTTATATACAGAGGATGGTTCTGGTTCAGGTCCACGACCAGGTGAGGAGAGTTTAACCTGAAGGTGTGCTGCTGCGCTCTGATTGGCTGAAATCAGTTCTTTTACATAGTCTGTCCCTCTGAGACATGTCCAGAGACGTCTCAGAAGTCTGCGTCCAGTCTGAAGGTGTTATCTGTTGGTCCAGACATGACCCCCATCCTCTGGTACTCCCCGACCCGCTTCTCAAAGAAGTTGGTCTTTCCCTCCAGAGAGATGTTCTCCATGAAGTCGAAGGGGTTCTCCACCCGGTAGATCTGCAGGGACAGCACAAACCATGCGTTCAGAGGCTCCTGAAGGCTGAGATCAATCAAACAAGGTGTGTGAGTGGGCGGAGCCTCGGATTCTGTCCTTACCTTAGAGAAGCCGAGCTCCAGCAGCAGCCTGTCGGCCACGAACTCGATGTACTGCTTCATCATGTCACAGTTCATCCCGATCAGCTTCACGGGCAGAGCTTCGGTCAGGAACTCCTGCACACACACAGCTGTCAGTCAAACGCTTAGCCCCGCCCCCATCCATACATGACACTAGACCCACCTGCTCGATCTCCACGGCGTTCCTGACGATCTTGGTGACGGTTTCTGACGACGGCTTGTTCACCAGGTGTTTGAACATCAGACAGGCGAAGTCACAGTGCAGACCCTGAACGCAACACAAACASCTGWTTGAAGCGTCTGCAGAGAACACCTGATATCCAGGTGTGGAGCGGCCTTACCTCGTCTCTGCTGATGAGCTCGTTGCTGAAGGTCAGACCGGGCATCAGGCCTCGCTTCTTCAACCAGAAGATGGAGGCGAACGAACCGGAGAAGAAGATCCCCTCCACAGCAGCGAACGCCACCACCCGCTCTCCTGTGGACCATCATCATCATCACCTGGTTCTACTCTGCAGAACTACTGTGATGTCACAGTGGGCGGGGCTTACCGTAGGTGGCGTTCTTGTTCCCTATCCAGTTGATTGCCCAGTCGGCCTTCTTCTTCACACACGGCAGAGTCTCGATGGCGTTGAACAGGTATTCTCTGAGGGTCATTGAACACATCGTCAGACAGGTCACCAGTACCGGCAGCTAGGGCTGAAACGATTCCTCGAATAATTCAATTATAATAACTCAAATTTCAAAAAGTCAAATTTATCTGCCCCGAAACTTCATAAAAAAAAAAAAAAACCAACACACACTGTTAAAATCAGCGCACTTTTGTCCGCCCAGAATGTTATTTGTGTTACACACAATGCTATGAAGTTAGCGCTTCCGCTAACAGTTATGGTGTGTTCACACCAAACGTGATTTCAACTTCAAAATCACAGCCAACGCTGAAGTTGGACGCTTGTGCACTTTGAGGTCAGACGTAGGTCAGCTCTTGAAGCGCTGCACGGCAACAGCCTCCCCGCCCCTCCCTCCTCTGTCGGGCTCTGTTTAATGTCGGACGAGGAAGTGGCTTTGCTTTACTTACAGAGAGCAAGTTCATCAGATAATTAATTCATAATTAATTCACCAGATAATTCAGAGTAGAGGCTCACAGCTCGCTTTCAGGACTATTTTTCCAGTCTGATGAGTCGCTGCAGGCACTCGATTTCAGCTAAAGAGCTCCTCTCC
>NW_013952959.1:124785-126010 GCF_001266775.1 Austrofundulus limnaeus
AGATTTGCGCCTCAGCGCGTCGAACGCTCAGATCGTCCAAATCGTTCAAATCGCGCTGCTCTAATCGCGTTTGAGGCGCCGCAGAACTTCCCGACGTTGCTTGAAGCGCGTCCACCATAGAATTTGTATGTAAACCTGCTGCTCCTGATGCTGAAGTCGCGTTTGGTGTGAACGCACCATAACACTGTCGACGTGTCACGCGTGTATCTTGCTGAGCGCTATATTTAGCTTTAGAAGAAGGTAAAGAGTGCCGAAATGAAGTGCCCAAAAAAACAAATTATAAAAAGCATGGGAATATTTAAAACTAAACAGAAAAAACGACAACGCACAATCAATGCTCTGCACGTCCTCGATGTTTCTGCACCGGAATAAAAACAGCTGCTGCAAGTACCGAACACGTCCGGAGTTAACCACAGGTATTTGTTTACGTTCCCTTTGCAAAATACATGGTTAACTAAATCTGTGATAATCTGTCAGGTTCCAGATGTAAAAGGAGGAGCTATATGAACGTTATTTATGCTGACTAATCAGGGTGACCTGGCACGGTTTTATTAAACAGTGTGTAAGTTGTGTGATTAAAAACAAGACTTATTGGCCCAGACTTCAAGACTCCAGCAATGCATGACCTCTCTTTATTTTGAAAAGGTAGCTTCTGGGCTGAGAGCCCTGTCATTGGTTAAGTGGTTACAGTTGGCGATCTGTGATTGGTTGTAAACATGTCACATGATGTTTATATCGGCTGTTCTCCGCTGAGGGGGAGCAGTCACAACACAACAGACTTCCTGATTGACCGCCTGCTTAGGCCTGTTGCGATAGACGATAAATCAATTAATTGCACGATAACTTTTTTTGAGGTCGGTAAAAAAAAATGAGGACGATAAGTTTCATTTTCCTGCTTGTTTGTTTACTTCGTCTCTCTCCCTCTCTGTGCTCCGCTACACAGGAGCTCAGCTGACCCCTCCCCTCCTGTTTTTTTAGTGTCGGGAGGAGTCAACTCTCGCTTTAGCATGAGAGCTCGTAGCTAAAGAAACGTTTCAAAGCAGAACGCGGCTGCTGAAGTGTCGGAGAACTAGAGCCTGGATTTCACTGGGGAGGGAGGGAGAGAGAATAAAGGGTGGGGGCTAAAACTCCCCCAGACCCGCGACAAACTCGTCAAGACTTTACCTGTAGTTCCCCAAAATAACAGGAAACTTAAACGCACCATCTGTGTTTTAACAAAACACCC
>NW_013952959.1:126134-140082 GCF_001266775.1 Austrofundulus limnaeus
GGATGTGAACTGGGCTTATGTCCCCATAAGAAACAGTGGGTCCTCACCAGGCTGTGTAGTCTGCTTCATCTCTAAAGAGATGCTGCTCTTTAATATTGTTTATTTACTGTTGTGCGTGGTTTTTAATTTACATTGTTGTTCTTTGTTTTTTAAATTTTATTCAAGTGCATTTTTTGTTAGAGACCGAGAGTCCACTTTGTTAAACATTCTTTAAAAATTAAAGTTTATTGATTAATTACACTTACATATTACGATTTTATAATTATTAGTTGTAAAATGGTCACCAGGCAATATTATCGCTTATCGCAATAATTTGTGAGACAATTAATCGCCCAGCAAAATTTATCGTGACAGGCCCACGTCTGCTGTGTTGTTGCTCAGAATTAAAATCACTTGACGACCATACACGCGGACTTTCTGTGCATTTATTCCAACGTGTTTCTGCATTCTCGGTAAATCATGCCACGACAGTTTTTGGCGTTGTCGGCAGGATTTACTTAAATACGTACTGAAGAACGTGACAGTTTTTTTATATCCGATTACTCGATTAATCGTCAGAATAATCGATTACTAAAATAATCGTTAGCTGCAGCCCTACCAGCAGCTCACCTCTCTGTGGGCTCCTTGATGTAGGTGTCGATCAGCAGGCTGTACATCTCAGAGTGGATGTTCTCCATGGCGATCTGGAAGCCGTAGAAACACCTGGCCTCAGTCACCTGGACTTCCTGTGTGAAGCGCTCCACCTGGTGGACACGAGAAGAACAAGGTGAGACGACGAGTCAAACCTGAAGCAACAGACCAGCAGCAGGCTCCTCACCAGGTTCTCATTGACGATACCGTCGCTGGCGGCGAAGAAGGCCAACACGTGGGAGATGAAGTAGCGCTCTTCTTCCTTCAGGGACTCCCAGTGCTGCAGGTCCTTGGACAGGTCCACCTGAAGAGACCAGGCTCGTTAACATGAAATCATCATCATCATCATCATCATCAGGGGGTTCTAATAGCACCGCCCCCTCACCTCCTCCGCCGTCCAGAAGGAGGCCTCGGCCTTCTTGTACATCTGCCAGATGTCGTGGTACTGGATGGGGAAGATGACGAAGCGACGAGGGTTGTCCTTCAGCAGCGGCTCCTCCTCTCTGCTCTCCTTCACGGGTTTATTCTGGAAAACAGCAAATCGTGTCATCCCGTGGTTCTGTAAAACTTTATTTACAATTCAAAATGACAAAAACCACAATGAGGTTATTTTTATCTTAAAATTCATTACAAATAAAAACTGCAGGAAGTGCCCTTTAAAGAACACAGGTTCAACCAATCAGAAGCTTGGAAAACATCACATGACATTTAAACCCACAGAACTGAATTAACCCCTGATGTGCTGGATCACATTAATTATCTTTTTAGTCAAGTCAAGCTTGATTCTGGTACATATTCTGGTCCATATAAAAAAAGAAGAGAAAAAATAAATAAAAAATAAAAGCCAAGTATATAAAAAATATACAATATAAAAAATACGACAAATTATTTACACATACTGGGTAAACAGTTACGCCAATGTCTCCATATTTTTGATGTATACCTAACAGCTGTTTCTAGGGCAGACCAGAGCTTGTAAAAATACCATTCTGCTGATCCTGAACTCTACACATAAATGAGTGGATACAGTGCCTAAGAACAGCTGCACAAGATCTAACACAATTAGCAAACATCTCACGTGCACTAATGTGCCGCTGAAGCCTCAATAACATTCTCAAAGAGTCATTATATGCCAGTCAATTTCTGCATACTGCTCGCTGTATAGCTATGCTAAAGATGCGCTGTATACAAAGATGTACAGAAAGTCTTAAACAATACAATTGTAACATTATTAGAACACGTGAAACTATCTGCTCCTCTCCACCTCAGAATGATTGGGTCTACCTCCTGGGTTCGGGTGTGTGCGGCCTCCATTAGGTGGTGGGTGCATGTCCTGGACCTGGGGGGTATAGAGTGTGTATTGGGGGTATGAGTGGAATGTGGCGTCCTTGCATGTCTTTGACTGAGTGGGGGTGAGGATGAGGGTGGGATGGTGCGATTGTGTATGTTTGGGTATTTGTCAGGCTGCGGTCTGGGCTGACCCTCCTGCTGGTTTATCTGGGGGCCCGCTGCTACTCGGCCCCCCGGTGGGGTGTGCGGCTGCGGGGAACTCTCCCAGTTCTCCCCTATGGTCTGATCTGGGGGCCCTTGGGCTCTGGTCTTCCCTATGTCTGCCTCGTGTCTTGGGGGTTGGGTCTCGGTCCTCCACAGTCACTATTAAATATTCCATTGGAGAAATCTTGTATATACACGCATGTTCACAACTGCTCACAGACAGGTGCTCTGATCCGGGGGTTCTGACAGGTCACTGAGTGTGTATATATGTCTGTGTGTATATACGGACAATATTTATGAGTGTAGGCATGTATGTATGTATATCTTTATATATGTATGGGTATGTGTGTATTTTTATATATGCCCTCCATGTATTTATCCATTTATTTTTCAGGTGAGCGGAGACAGATTTTGGGTGTGTGGTCCTGTGTTTTGTTGGTGTATATTTAATATACTTCTAATCACTATTTCAATCTTTCTAATTCTCTCTAATTACTTCTCTCTGTCTCTATTTTCTATAAAAAAAAAAGAACACGTGAAACTTACGAATGAGAACATTTGCCTGTCCATACATACCACTATTGTCACAGAGATCATTGGTAAGATAATGGCCAAGATACTTGACCTCATCTGTCTCTTGTTCTTATTATCATTATGACTTTTTTTTAGCATTCTACTTTAGTGTTGCGTTTTTAATTGAGTTGTGACAAACACACAATAAACCTGTCACTTATTGTCATTGATTACATGACTGTTTGGCGCCAAAAACAGCCCACCTCCTTCAGCTGTTTGTATTCTGTATTTTATTTATTATTATTTTAGTCAGCTCAAATGAAGAAAAGCTCGCTCACCGACACTTCGCTGAAGATCTTCCGCGCGGTTTTGGAGGCCAGGATCCGGCTGCTGTTCAGCCCCGGCGGCTGTGGGGAGACAGAGGGGGTCGGTGAGCTTCACGGCTCGCTGACAGGTTGAATGAATAAATAAATAAATAGATCAGATTATTAACCCTTTCGCTCACCGTGTTCTCCTTCAGCGACACGTCGCTCATCTTGTCGCTCAGGATGTTGTCGTTCTTCACAGAGAGCGGGGAACGCGCGGACATCATCCTGACAGATTAAATTAATTTAAATTAAACTAAAGCTAAAGGCACACGGAGCTAAACTACAGCAGAGACAAAGACGGAGTGAAGCAGCCGCTCTGCGGGACTCTTTATATAGACACAGAGGCGCGAAGCCGAGCTGACCAATGGGAGCGGGGCTCGCGAAGCGCAGAGCGCGGCTGAGCCAATCAGAGCGCTCACGTGACCACATGGATGCCGCGGGAACTTCGAAATACTTGAATTACACAAAACCTTTAACAAAGACACTTATAAAACTATAAAAACAATAATTTATGAAACATTTACAGGTTTAAACATAAACCTTTATCCGACAGAATAAAAATCACTTCAGGGTTAAAATAAAATATACAACTAAAATAATGACAATTCATGTCTGATAATTTATCTGATCAAAACTTAACATGAGATTACTGTTGAATTATTTAACGTTTATTGAAATACAACATAGTTAAAGTAACTTGTAACACATTTTATTGAATGTTTTCTTTATATTTGCACAGAAAACAGTCGTAAAGTATCTGCCTGAATGTTGGTTTCTCTGTATTATAAATCTGTTGTCATATAATCAACACAAAAATGTCTCCTAACTTCTATTAAATTACCTTTAATGAACGTCAGGTGTGTTTTTAAAGTTTATTGGTGTCTCTGTTAGGGACTGCCGCGCTTTTCCTTTTGTTTATCGTCATCGTAGGCGTTGTCAAACTCTCTTATTAGCGCCAAAACTGATTTTAAAGTGAAAAATATCAACACGCAGAATAATCCGTCTTTATGTGTTTTATCGAAGCTGAAAGTATCGGGTTTACAGGAGAATAATAAATAACCTGAAGTCCGACAATAAAAGAACAAGAACATTTCAAGTTAATGTTAACAGAACCTCCGGGTTTATGAAAACATTTTCTTACAGTTTGTGTTTCCGATTAACTATATTTGTTTAATCTCTTTGTTAAGTCGTAGTTATTTGTTTTTACCTGAAGCAGAAATTTTCCCTCTAAAATTCAGCTGTTTTTAAAAGGACCGCTTCCCCCGGGCGACTACTTCCGGTTCAGAGGTCAAAGCAGCAGCAACGCCCCTGGTGGTCGGGAGGAGCTATTAAAAAAATAAAAACACTGAAAACGAAACGATTCATCGAATTTTCCTACTTCTGCCTGAATATTTCTCTAGTTTAGTTATTTTAGATTTTAATAATAGTAAATACAATTATTTTATAAAGCCATAAACAGGAAGAAAAGTCAGAGGTGTAGCCTAAATTTATTTAACATTTTGTATACCTTTTACTCTCCATGGAAGCCCATTTCCGCCACCCTGATAAAAAAATAAAACTTGTATAGTATCTCATAATTGTGAGATACTATCTCATAATAATGAGATAGCTGAGTCATAATTATGAGATACTATCTCATTATTATGACCTAGCTGTCTCATTATTATGAGATACTATCTCATAATTATGAGATACTAAGTCATAATTATGACTTAGCTATCTCATAATTATGAGATACTAAGTCATAATTATGAGATACTATCTCATAATTATGAGATAGCTAAGTCATAATTATGAGATAGCTAAGTCATAATTATGAGATACTATCTCATAATTATGAGATAGTATCTCATAATTATGAGATAGTATCTCATAATTATGACTTAGCAATCTCATAATTATGAGATACAAGTTTTATTTATTTTTTTATCAGGGTGGCCGAAATGGGCTTCCATAACTATCTCATTATACTGTATATATTATATAAAATGTGTTATATTTATTATAATCATATAACTCAAATATATAAAACTATAAATTTAGACTCAACGTAACATTAAATTGATGTTATAAATCGGCGGAATTATCGAAAACGCAGTTAATGTGTGACACTTTTCACAGGCTGGAAATGTTTTACTAAGTTAATTAATTTTTTTAGATTTTTTATTTTTTATTAAACTACAATAACAGTGAAAAAAGTCCACATTCTTTTAGTTCCAAGAAAGACATGAAATCAAAACGTTTATTTTACAAAAACAGAAAAACCCTTTCAGAAAATGTTTTTTTAGGGGACCCTTTATGTTGAACAGTAAAAACATTCAAATACAAACTGAATAAAATGTTTCCGATCATTCTTCCAGATTGTTTTGTAAAAACTGGACTCGTTATAAAAACTGTTTTTGTGGTTTTTAAAGCTGGAGGCGTGGCAGTGTCAATCAGGTCAGGGGTTGGTTTTTGTGCAGCTGAAGACAAAACGTTGGTTCTGGATTCAATCAGCAGTTTATCTTCATCACTGAGGAACACGAGGAGGGTCCAGCTTTGGTTCTGATGTCATGAATCGTGAAGAAACGTGAGGAAATGTTTCAGACCAGTCAGAGCTGTCA
This sequence comes from Austrofundulus limnaeus, assembly GCF_001266775.1. Classification (NCBI taxonomy): domain Eukaryota; kingdom Metazoa; phylum Chordata; class Actinopteri; order Cyprinodontiformes; family Rivulidae; genus Austrofundulus; species Austrofundulus limnaeus. The sequence goes on from NW_013952959.1 coordinate 131,743, forward strand.
GGCACAGAAACGGTGAAAGTGTAAACAGAAGATCCTTTGATCTCCAGGCAGTGAGAAGGAAACATTAGTTCAGTAAAGTTCTCTGAAGGTTCAGACATTCAGAGCAGCAGCTGGTTGTGGGTTTGATTCTGGCAGCTGTTTAGAGTTTGGGTTGAAGGTTAGGAACAAGACGAGGACGGATCATCTCGCTCCTCTGGGAGGACTCTGTGTTGCCAGAACTGGGGGTCTGCCCTGAGGTCTCCTCCTCAGAACTCCGCCCACATCCTCAGAAGGAGGACGTCCTCAGCTGGTTCCTCTGGATAAAGAGTCCTGAAGAACAACTTCCTGTTAGTAAAATCAACCCCTCTGGTCCTGTTTGTACAGAGAGAGGAGACACTTTGTGTCCCAAAAACCAGGGTCTGAGTGCCACAGTCCCCGCCTCCAGCCACGGTGCCATGGACCCGACCCATGTGGTCCCTCCTGCAGGAGGTGGGCCCGCAGGGAGTGAAAGTCCTGTTGTGTTTATTGTGTTTGACATCTTTCCACAGACACATTTACAGTCCAGGTTTACAACTTAAACTCAAAGTTTTTGTCTCTGTGGTGTCTGAGGACACTCAGAGGACACTCAGAGGACATTCAGAGGACACTCAGAGGACACTCAGAGGACACTCAGAGGACACTCAGGGGACACTCAGGGGACATGGTGTCGTTGAGCCGACAGGAGGACATTTTTCAGTCCAGATCTGATCCTGATCCTTCGCCGTTCAGACGGAGCTGAGCTTCACCAGACCTCGGACAGAGTCCTCGTGCAGGGCGTCCTGAGTGACGGGGTCGTACAGGAGGGGCGGGGTCTGCAGGTGCAGGTGGGCGGGGCACGGCAGGGCACCCTGCGGCGTGCCGCAGGGCGTCTCCTCCGGGCTGACGAAGTGATGAAGATGATGGTGGTGGTGGTGGTGCAGGTGGAGGTGATGGTGGCAGTGGGAGTCCACGGCGGCGTCCCTCAGGGTCAGGACGTCTCCGGCGCAGGACGGCAGGGACGGCTGCGCGGGGGCCAGGTATGGGCAGGGACCCCCAGGTGTGGTAGTCTTACCTGGCAGCGGGGCCAGGACCACCGGGTCGCTGTGCAGCAGCGGTGTGGCCGCGGCCTGCAGGACCAACTTAGTGCTCTGGATGCACTGATCCTGATCGCACTGCGGAGAGGACAACATGTCAACAACAACAAACAAACAAAACAAAAAACAAACAAACAAAAACGAAATAACAACAAATAACAAGAACAACACACAAACAAACAACAAAAGCAAAAATCAATGAACAAAACAACAACAAATGAAATAAAAACAAACAAAAACAACAACAAACGAAATAACAACAAAAATAACAAACGAAATAAACAAAAACAACAACAAATGAAATAACAACAAACGAAATAACAACAAACAACAACAACAAACGAAATAACAACAAATGAAATAACAACAAACAACAACAACAACACACAAACAAACAACAAAAGCAAATTCAATAAACAAAACAACAACAAACGAAATAATAACAAACAAAAACAACAACAAACAAAAACAACAAACGAAATAACAACAAACAAAATAACAACAAACAACAACAACAAACGAAATAACAAACAAAAACATCAAACAAAATAACAACAAACAAACAACAAACAACAAAAGCAAAACATCAACAAACAAAACAACAACAAACAACAACAAACAAAAACAACAACAAAATCAACAAACAAAAACAACACAATCATCAACAACAACAACAACAAACAACAACAACAAACAAAACAACACCACCAACAACAACAAGAATCTGTCTGCAGGTTCTGGGGGTCCGTGTGGACCAACTGGGTCCTGGTCCACCCACCATGTGACTGTGGAGCTGAGTCGAGGTGTAGAGACTGGATCCGGTCTCGTTGGACTGGGGGACCAGCTGTGGGGTGTCGGCTCGGATCAGACCCCTCCTGTCAATCAAACTGGGACACAAAGTTACAGACGAGTCTTTTTACAGCAGAACCACAGTCCAGAACCTCACTGGGTTCAGTCAAAAAACAAACAAACAACCAAACAAATAATCATCTAAACAACAAACAAACAAACAGGACCAGTTTAACTTTGGTCTGGTTTTTATTCTTGACTTTTGTCTCAACTGTGGTCCAAAGTCTCAGTCCTGGTCCCAGTCCTGGTCTCAGTGCTGTGGGGGGTACAGACCTGGGGGGTAGGGGTCCACACAGCGCGGCGCAGCAGTTGGTCAAGATGTTCCCGTAGCTGTAGGGGTTGTAGTTCTCCTTGCCCCGCTTGGTGGACCAGGTTCCTTTGATCTGGACCGAGACATCAGGATCAGGTTCACAGAACTCTGAGGGACCCGGCAGGATTTGGGTTCTGTTGGGTTTTTGGGGTACTCACGTCCTCGTTGGTGGTCTGGTTGGAGCTGATCAGGTAGGTGTGGAACCCTGACAGACCAGCGATGGACCAGACCGAGAAGAAACAAACCACCACCTCCAGAACGGTGCAGGACCATGTCAAGGACTCAGTCACACAACAAAACCTGACGGGTCAGAACCAGGAACTGGTCCCCATTGTTTCTGCTGGTATTTGGGTCAAAACTGGTCTGACCTTGGCAGGACTCAGAGGACTTATTGATCCGTAGATGGAGAGCGAATCAGAAAGATCGATTTATCAGAAACACACTGCAGAGAGGGAGGGGTGTGCGTGTGTTTATACAGTGTGTGTGTTTATACAGAGTGTGTGTGTGTGTTTATACAGTGTGTGTGTTTATACAGTGTGTGTGTGTGTGTTTATACAGAGTGTGTGTGTGTGTGTCTGTTTATACAGTGTGTGTGTGTCTGTTTATACAGTGTGTGTGTGTGTGTGTGTGTGTGTGTGTGTCTGTTTATACAGTGTGTGTGTGTGTGTCTGTTTATACAGTGTGTGTGTGTGTGTGTGTGTGTGTGTGTGTTTATACAGTGTGTGTTTACACAGTGTGTGTGTGTGTGTTTATACAGTGTGTGTGTGTGTGTGTGTGTGTCTGTTTATACAGTATGTGTATGTGTGTTAATGTATGTTTGTGTTTATACAGTATATGTGTGTGTGTGTTTATACAATATATGTGTGTGTGTTTATACAGTATGTGTGTATGTTTATACAGTATGTGTGTATGTTTATACAGTATGTGTATGTGTGTGTTTATATAGTATGTGTGTGTGTGTGTTTATGTGTGTATGAAGGGTTATTATTGTATGTTTTTTCTCTCAGCTCTGAACTTATTTTAAAACCTTTAGTACAAAGGATTTGAGGCGACCTGTTAGTCCCTGTGAGTCCTCAGACCTGTGAGTCCTCAGACCTGTGAGTCCTCAGACCTGTGAGTCTTCAGACCTGTGAGACCTCAGACCTGTGAGTCTTCAGACCGTGTCAGGATGACTGTCAGCTACTACCAAACCAGCTTATAGCTGCATGTTTGCAAACTGATCAGTTGTTTTTATGTTTCATGTCTGCTGATGTCACTTAGTTGTGGCAGCCATTTTGAATCAGGTCAATTTGTTGATGTTCATATAAGATTCTGCACTCTAGTTCAATAGATATTTTGCTAACAGACCCACAGAATGCATCGGTTCTACATCAGCTGAAGGATATCTGGCAGGACTGTCTTTCAGCGCGCTCAGGAAACCAGCTCGGTTTGATCCTGCAGACAGGAAACAGAATCATTAAAGTTTAGAAACAAGTGAGTCTTTAAATCCAAACCTGACTCATTTGTTACTTTAAAGATCAGCTAAAGTTAAAACAGAAAATTAACTTCTGATTCATTCAACTTTCGATTCATTCAACTTTTCATTCATTCAACTTCCGATTCATTCAACTTCCAAATCATTCAACTTTTCATTCATTCAACTTCCGATTCATTCAACTTTTCATTCATTCAACTTCCGAGTCATTCAACTTTTCATTCATTCATTCATTCATTCATTCATTCATTCATTCATTCATTCATTCATTCAACTTTTCATTCATTCAACTTTTCATTCATTCAACTTTTCATTCATTCATTCATTCATTCATTCAACTTTTCATTCATTCAACTTTTCATTCATTCATTCATTCATTCATTCAACTTTTCATTCATTCAACTTTTCATTCATTCAACTTTTCATCATTCAACTTCCGAGTCATTCAACTTTTCATTCATTCATTCATTCATTCATTCATTCATTCATTCATTCATTCATTCATTCATTCATTCATTCATTCAACTTTTCATTCATTCATTCATTCATTCAACTTTTCATTCATTCAACTTTTCATTCATTCATTCATTCATTCAACTTTTCATTCATTCATTCATTCAACTTTCGAGTCATTCAACATCCGAGTCATTCGACTTCTGATTCATTCGACCTTTGATACATTAAATATCAGATTTTTCTGCACAAGAAACCAAAGATTAAAAACTGTGAATCCAGAGAGGGTCCATGAATCACAGTGTGAGGAGGAAGAGGAGGCGGCACAGCTACTCACTGAGGATGACGTGTGTGATGACGAAGGCAAAGATGAAGATGGTGAGGAAGGACAGGGAGAGGATGAAGAGGTAAAAGAAGCGGTAGTTCCTCCGTCCAACGCAGTTTCCCACCCAGGGGCAGTGATGGTCGAACCGCTCTGAGGAGGAGAAGAAAGCTTCAAACAAGCTGGATTTTAGCTGAAAATATTTAAAGTCATGGCTGAAACTTTAAAGTCATGGCTGAAACTTTAAAGTCATGGCTGAAACTTTAAAGTCATGGCTGAGGAAACAGAGGCTGAGAGGAAAACAGCTGAAACTGAGAGAAAAACAGCTGAAACCGAGGCTCAGATGAAACAGCTGAAGCTGAGGCTCAGAGAAAACAGCTGAAACTGAGGCTGAAACAGCTGAAACTGAGTCTCGGAGGAAAACAGCTGAAACTGAGTCTCAGAGAAAACAGCTGAAACATTCAGTGAAGCTGGAATCATTTGTGGGACAGCTGTAATCTCGGCTGATGGCAGGAAGTGAAGCACACTGACCCACACAGTTGTCACAGAGGCTGCAGTGCGAGGCTCGCGGCGGTCTGAAGATCTTACAGGTGAAGCAGTATTTCAGTTTCACCGTCTGTCCGTTGATCAGAACCTCTCTGATGCGAGGGGGGGGCTTCGAACAGCCCGAGTCTGAAAACAGCACAGCTTTTATTATTAAAAATAACAACGTTAGACAAGTTTTTACAGGTTAACAAAGAAAAGTGTGAGTTGGAGATGACTCTCAGCTACTACCACATCAGATTTACAATCATTTTAGTTTAAGCTGTTTCACATTTGGATTATACAAAAACATAATTATAATTTTATCAGCTCTGACTGGACAACTTCAGAATCAATCCAGACATGCTAACATGCTAACATGTTACACCTCAAATCTGAATTTTACAGTTCCCCTGATGTGCATGTCCTTTAAATACAATAAGTCAAAGAAAACATCTTTATATTTAGGAAACACAACATAAAACACATGCTTTTACTTACTTTGTCTCATAACTGACAGATTTTCTTTTGAACTTGGAACAGGAAACAGGAAGTGACATCAAAGGGGAACTCTTTAAGAAAAGGTATTTTTTTTAAAAACATTATTTGATCTCGACTCTACATGTCAGTAGCTGCGTTTCCATCGCAAATGTGCGCAAAACTTTGTCGATATTCTGTTAATGTCGAAAAACACAGTTTCGCAACTGCAGTGTTTCCATGAAGTAAGAAATGCTATTAAAGTCACGCGTGAATATGTTTGTTCTCGTGATAAGTCATTACAAACATGGCGGCGATGAATGTAAACAAATGGCATGTTGCTACTGCGACACTAGCGCTCATCATCAGAGGAGACGTCGGCGTCTTTTATCTAGGCTTTCCAGAGACAAGTCCCTACTTGGGTGCGGCTACGTATGCTGTGTTTTTAGGAAGTTGTAGTCGGTGAGTTTACTACTTTCTTTTACTACGACTTCTACTTCCTGTTATCTTCTTCATCGTCTTTTTTGCCAAAAGAAACAGCCGGTTGTTGATCACGTGACTCCTGTGATGTGAAAAAAAGTGTTTCCATTGCAGTTTTGCGAAAAACACCAATTTCGATACGGCCGAAAAACAACCTCATCCTAGCGCAACAACATTTTGTCGAAAAACGTAATTTTCTTTTCAAAACTGACGTGTTTCCATTGAGCAAATTTATTTTTGAAATTCTAATTTGCGCATTTTCATGGTCACTGGAAACGCAGCTTCTGATAGACTCTAAATAAACAAACATCAGATTCTTCTCTACAGTCTGTGTTGATGTTATTGTAGCAGTGCTTTGTTTACATGAAGACATTCCCCTTTGACATCACTTCCTGTTTCTTCACATGTGAATATCTCAACAACTGTTCATCTCAGCAGTGTGAAATTTATTTTTCAATATGTTATCAATGTTATCTTTCCAAAAATACATTCATGTGTATTAAAAAATTTGATGTCACAGGAACTTTAAGCCCTGCAGGGTGAACATGATCTAACGGTGTTCAGGTGGATTTCAGAAGATTTTCCTGTAAATACTTGATTCAATAAATCAAACATCAGTTAAAATATCTAACTGCAGGATTTGTTTCAGTTCCTCCTCCAGATTTATAAGAAACCGGCGTTTGAAACCTGAACGGCGTGTCTCTCTGCGCCTCGAAGAGCAGATGATTGACAGCTCGGTGATGTCACTCAGCTCCGTGAAATAAACAAAGGAGAAAACATCCTGACAGGTTTCCAGAAATAGATCTGAGTTTCTGACAGGAAGAGACAACCTGAAACTGCAGCAGGAAACCAGTCAGATGATTCCATCTGCTCAAAGAGACACACCGCTCTGTGCAAAAGTCTTCATCCTCTGCTCATTATTATTACAGGAGCCAACCTGACTCAAGATGGCTGCCACAGATAATTAACAGAAACACACAGTAAAATGACAATAATTCAGCCAGTTTGACATCTATTAAGTTAATATCTGGTGTGGTAGTAGCTGAGAGTCGTCCACAACACATCCTCCAACAGATCTGTTTAAATTTGAACATTCAAGTCGACTCTGTCAGTGAAAACCTCTGGTGCACAGTGGTCACTAAAGTGGACAGCTGTTTAAAAGTCAATGTTTCCTTAATGCAGTGGTTTCAGACCTTAGAATGCTCTCTACTGCTCCCCTCCATTCAGTGGTTAGTTGTTGTAACTACAAGTGAACATCATCAGAATCCAAGATGGCTGCCAGATCCAAGATACATCTCCTGCAATATCCTGTCAAACCTTCTATTGTAGGAGAATCCTAGAAGTAAAAAATATGCTGATATGCAGGAGTATCTAAGTAACAATATTACTAGTTTAGTTTGGAAATTTTTATTTCAAATAAGTAGGAAATTACGATTAATCATGTGTCCTCCACAGTGGACGTCATGCATTGCTGACTATATTTTTAACATAAGTCATGTAGTTGGTACATCTTTCATTATGACTGTTTTTCTTGCAATTAAATTAATTTTGGGTGCATCTATAAGTTAGTTTTAAAATTAGATCATTTTTGTGCAGATCAGTTGTAGTTTGGGTTAGTAAAATTATAATTTTCTCATATTTTTAGACCACAAGTGCGGCAAAAAATAAGGAACATTATAGAATAGTCAAGGAAATTCCCTCTGATGATGATAGTGACAGCAGTGATGAGGAGTGGCTGCCAGAGAACACTAAAGACAGGAGATGTGGATGATGGAGATGGGGGACAAGATTTTAGTAAATAAGTAAATAAAATATATATTTATAATTTTAACTCTCCCCACCCCATGCACAGTGACGGTTGGATATGGGCACCAAGGACCCCCATGACCCTCAAAGATAGAAGCAATTAAAAGATAATGGTTAAAAATACCTCAGGTTTTCTGAGGAGTTGCCTTGTTGGAGCTAAAATCTTATTTTCCATCAATAGAAGATAACTCGATCAGAACCGGTCCTTCTTTATGTAAAAAAACAAACCAATAATAATAAAAAAAAAAACAAAAACAGATGGTTACCAATCTGCCTCTCCAGGTCGGCGGCCTCGTCCGGTGTGGCCCGCGGCAGGACGCCGGGGTCGCTGAAGCTCGCCCTGAACAGCATCCCCATGACGAAGACGAAGAGCACGGCGCCGACCACCGGGATGGCCGGAGTCAGGTGGGACGCCAGGAAGGGACAGCTGAGGACACAGAGACAGGAGGGACAAACACAAAGACGTTACTCAGGAAAATGAAGACATAAAACCCTCTGAGTTGAACAAGAATTTCATTTTTAACACAGTTTTATCATTTAGACTTTGACTTTACTG
>NW_013952959.1:140614-144846 GCF_001266775.1 Austrofundulus limnaeus
ACTAAAGACTCAGGAAACAAAGAGTCAGGAGTCAAAAGTATCAGGAACCAAAGAATCAGGAGTCCAAAGAATCAGGAATCAAAGAATCAGGAATCAAAGAATCAGGAATCAAAGAGTTAAGAGTCCAAAGAATCAGGAACCAAAGAATCAGGAGTCCAAAGAATCAGGAGTCCAAAGAATCAGGAACCAAAGAATCAGGAATCAAAGATTTAAGAGCCCAAAGAATCAGGAACCAAAGAATCAGGAGTTCAAAGAATCAGGAACCAAAGAATCAGGAGTTCAAAGAATTAGGAACCACAGAGTTAGGAGTTCAAATAATCAGGAACCAAAAAGTCAAGAGTTTATAGAATCAGAAACCCAAGAGTCAGGAGTCCAAAGAATCAGGAACCAAAGAGTAAAGGGCTCGACACATGGGGAGCAACAAACGACAGCGATTAATGGCTGTCTTCGCAGCCAGGGTGAAACCCAACACACTGGACACGATGGAGACGGCAACGCTGCTAATTGCGCTCTCAGGTCGCTTGTCTTCACAAAATTTGATTGGTTCTTCGACTGGCTCTTGTAAAGGTTATTGGTGGTTCGCAACATAAGGTGTGTGTGCATTAGAGGCGTGTAAACTAAACAAATCCTGTGATGTCAATGATATCGAAAAACAAACGCACACCAGAATACAATTTTATGAAGAAAAACTTACCAGATAACTTCACCCTGGTGCCAACAAATTCCCACAAAGCTGCCTTTTGTAGTAACAACTTGGTGAATGGTCATATAAAACTGGAAAGTTTGACAGAGCTAAAATAATGTTGTAAGTGTTAGCTAACTGCAGTGTGTAGCATATTCTCCACTCATTGGTCCGTCAATAAAACCCTCGCTGATTGGTTGTACGCTAAGCAACAACGACTAAAGTTGAACATTTTTCAACTTTCATATGTTGCATTGCAAGCTCGCATGTGCACGTCTACATGTACGAAATTTCACATGCACAATTTTCACCGGTTATTTGGCCGGAGAAGGGCAAGCGATTGTCGCCTCATCGCACAAGCTCCATAGGAAATGAATGGGGAGCGAGTGACGTCGCCTCCCGCCTGTCGAGCTAAAACAAGTTTAAACAATCAGGAACCAAAGAATCAGTAGTCCAAAGAATCAGGAACCAAAGATTCAGTAATCCAAAAAAAATTAGGAACCAAAGATTCAGTAGTCCAAAAATTCTGTAGTCCAAAAACTTAGGAACCAAAGATTCAGTAGTCCAAAGAATTAGGAACCAAAGATTCAGTAGTCCAAAGATTCAGTAGTCCAAAGATTCAGGAACCAAAGATTCAGTAGTCCAAAGAATCAGGAACCAAAGATTCTGNAAAGAATCAGGAACCAAAGATTCAGTAGTCCAAAGAATCAGGAACCAAAGATTCAGTAGTCCAAAGAATCAGGAACCAAAGATTCTGAAGTCCAAAAACTTAGGAACCAAAGATTCTGTAGTCCAAAAAAATTAGGTAGCAAAGATTCTGTAGTCCAAAGAATCAGGAACTACAGAGTTAGGAGTTCAAATAAACAGGAACCAAAAAGTCAAGAGTTTAAAGAATCAGAAACCAAAGAGTCACGAGTCCAAAGAATCAGGAACCAAAGAGCCATGAATCAAAAGCTCAGGGACCACAAAGAACTGGGAATCAATGAGTCAGAGTCCAAAAGGTCAGGAACCAAAAAGTCAGGAGTTCAAAGTCTTAGAGATCCCAAAGAGTCAGGAATCAAAGAGTCAGGGATGCTAAATATTCAGGAATCAAAGAGTCCGGAGTCTAGAGGCAGAAGGGTCAAACAGTGTTTGATCTGATTTGATTTAATGAGCAGTTTTATATAAAAAATAATAATAATTAAAATGATTTTGTTGCTTTTTACACTTTAACAAAAACAGATTTTTTTCTACTAACTTGATTCTTACTGTTTATTTCTTAGAGAAATCAAACTCTGGTGAAACTTTGTGCTTTCTGATATTTCATCTGGACTTTAGGAACCAGAACCTCTGACTCACTCGAAGGTGAAGAAGAGGCCGCAGGTGAGCAGGATCAGGACCAGGGTCAGATAGAACACACCGGTCTGCCTCGCCATCATGATCCTACCATCGCAGTAGAACCGGTTCCTCCCCGGGAACACCTGCCACTTCCTGCGGGGGGTTCGGCTGCGGTGGGCCGGGCCGGGGCACGGCTCGGTGCCGGCGGTGGGCGGAGAGGTGCAGATCAGGCTGTACCGACGCGGTTCGTACGGAGCCGTCTGCTGGATCTCAGACATGATGAGTCTTCACAGGTGAGCGGCGCGTGGGGGGAGATGACACGAAGATCAAAGGATGTCAGAGCTGAGCGCGCGGAACACCTCGAGCCCTCTTTTCTTTCACGAGCCCGAACCAAAACAAAGCAAGAATTTTTTTTTAAATTATTATTATTCCGTAAACAAACTCGTGGTTGGACTCACACGCGCTGGAAACCCCTCAGTCCGGGACCCAATCATCGCTCTTCTGATCACGTTTGAAGACTTCCCGGGCTAACGGGTCGGGTTCTGGACCTGAGCTGTGAGCGTGATTCGGGAGCGGCTCCTGAGGTTCAGATAATCGGCTTCAGTGAGGAGGGAAAAATGAAGAGGATGATGAAGAGGAGGTGGTGAAGAGCATCTACATTCTCCGCAGAGCTGCTGGAGCCTGCACAGATCCTCTACTATCGAGATGCATCACTTCGCGAGGAAAAAAAACCCAAACACACTCAGAAACGGAGTGAAACCTCATCCTGCTTTTAACAGAATAATAGACGATCTTTGATAAGAACACATTGTTGTGAAATATAACATTTAATAAAAGCACAAGTAATTGTATTTTATTTAAATTTATAACATAAATACGACATAGTATTTTTTTGACTCAATACACGTTTTTAAAACGATTTTCTATTTAGATAAAAATAATAATAATTTCCGTTCCGCTCTCACTTGTTTGTGTCCGGTGGTTTTACGGAGACGGACCGGGGCATCATGTCGACCGTCGGTGTTGATGAAGACCTTACAGAAGAAGGTAAACGCGATCAAGAGGTCAAACAGCAGACATTAAAAGGTGAGTTTGTGGTTTAATAGATTAACTCGCGTTGCTGTTTGTTGTTTGGTTTTTCTTTCTTTGAGGTCAAAACAAAGTCGAGCCGCTTCCGCCAAACTTCAGTCAAAAAACAGTCAATTTAAAGATCACAGCACCTGCTTTAAACTGCTGGCTCAACTGTGATTAAATCAATCTGGTTTTATCTATAGATATGTTTTATTTTGAAGGACATGCAGATTAAAGTCAAACTGCTGAGGATTCAGAAGCGCGTGGCTTTCATTTACTCACATAAAATAAGTCCTGTTTACAGAAACATGGTAGTGTCCCTACAGTTTCCTCCTTTACCTGTGTTGAGTTTAGTGACACACCTGTTTCACACTACACATCAGTAGGTGGTGGTAATGCACCTTACAGTTGTTTGTCAAGCACCAAAAATAAAAAAAAAATAAAAAACTAACTAAAGAGAAGAAGACGCACCTGTTTGTAGTGACATCATAGCGTACCTGGTGTTCTGTTTACAGGTGTGGCGTTTTTAACAACAGTGGCGTCCGCAGGAATGATCGCGGGATTCGGCTCCACGCTGGCCCTGACCAAGAAGAATAACCCGAAGTGGTTCAGTAAGGTACGTTTTGTCACCTGTCAGTCATGTGACCACCTGTCAAATGCATCAACTCAAAGGCAAAAGAGCAAATAACTGATTGGACGATAGCAGAACTCTGATTGGACGATAGCAGACCTCTGATTGGACGATAGCTGCGCTCTGATTGGACGATAGCAGAACTCTGATTGGACGATAGCAGAATTCTGATTGGACGATAGCTGCGCTCTGATTGGACGATAGCTGCGCTCTGATTGGACGATAGCTGCGCTCTGATTGGACGATAGCTGCGCTCTGATTGGACGATAGCAGAATTCTAATTGGACGATAGCTGCGCTCTGATTGGACGATAGCAGAATTCTAGTTGGACATCAGCAGAGCTCTGATTGGACGATAGCAGAATTCTAATTGGACGATAGCTGAGCTCTGATTGGACGATAGCAGAATTCTAATCGGACGATAGCAGAATTCTAATCGGACGATAGCTGCGCTCTGATTGGACGATAGCTGCGCTCTGATTGGACGATAGCTGTGCTCTGATTGGACGATAGCTGCGCTCTGATTGGACGA
>NW_013952959.1:144856-145542 GCF_001266775.1 Austrofundulus limnaeus
GATAGCTGCGCTCTGATTGGACGATAGCTGCGCTCTGATTGGACGATAGCAGAATTCTAATTGGACATCAGCAGAGCTCTGATTGGACGATAGCAGAATTCTAATTGGACGATAGCTGAGCTCTGATTGGACGATAGCAGAATTCTAATCGGACGATAGCAGAATTCTAATCGGACGATAGCTGCGCTCTGATTGGACGATAGCTGCGCTCTGATTGGACGATAGCTGTGCTCTGATTGGACGATAGCTGCGCTCTGATTGGACGATAGCAGAATTCTAATTGGACGATAGCTGCGCTCTGATTGGACGATAGCAGAATTCTAATTGGACATCAGCAGAGCTCTGATTGGACGATAGCAGAATTCTAATCGGACGATAGAATTCTAATCGGACGATAGCAGAATTCTAATTGGACGATAGCTGCGCTCTGATTGGACGATAGCAGAATTCTAATTGGACATCAGCAGAGCTCTGATTGGACGATAGCAGAATTCTAATTGGACGATAGCAGAATTCTTATCGGACGATAGAATTCTAATCGGACGATAGCTGCGCTCTGATTGGACGATAGCAGAATTCTGATTGGACGATAGCTGCGCTCTGATTGGACGATAGCTGCGCTCTGATTGGACGATAGCTGCGCTCTGATTGGACGATAGCTGCGCTCTGATTGGACGATAGCAGAA
>NW_013952959.1:148735-153586 GCF_001266775.1 Austrofundulus limnaeus
GGACGATAGCTGCGCTCTGATTGGACGATAGCTGCGCTCTGATTGGACGATAGCTGCGCTCTGATTGGACGATAGCTGAGCTCTGATTGGACGATCGCTGAGCTCTTATTGGACGGTGGCAGAACTCCGGACGATAGCTGCGCTCTGATTGGACGATAGCTGAGCTCTGATTGGACGATTGCGGAATTCCAATTGGACAATAGCTGCGCTCTGCTGGGACGATAGCTGAGCTCTGATTGGACGATAGCAGAATTCTAATTGGACGATAGCTGCGCTCTGATTGGACGATAGCAGAATTCTAATTGGACGATAGCTGCGCTCTGATTGGACGAAAGCAGAATTCTAATTGGACGATAGCTGCGCTCTGATTGGACGATAGCAGAGCTCCAATTGGACGATAGCAGAATTCTAATTGGACGATAGCTGAGCTCTGATTGGATGGTGGCAGAACTCCGGACGATAGCTCTGCTCTGATTGGACGATAGCTGCGCTCTGATTGGACGATTGCAGAACTCTGGACGATAGTTGTCCTCTGATTGGACGATAGCAGAGCTCTGATTGGACGATAGCAGAGCTCTGATTAGACGATAGCAGAACTCTGATTGGACGATAGCAGACCTCTGATTGGACGATAGCTGCGCTCTGATTGGACGATAGCAGAACTCTGATTGGACGATAGCAGAATTCTCATTGGATGATAGCTGCGCTCTGATTGGACGATAGCTGAGTTCTGATTGGACTGTAGCAGAACTCCGGACGATAGCTGCGCTCTGATTGGCCAATAGCAGAACTCTAAACGATAGCTGTGCTCTGATTGGATGATAGCAGAGCTAATTGGACGATAGCTGAGCTCTGATTGGACGATAGCTGCGCTCTGATTGGGTGTTAGCAGATTTGAATAAAATCCGTTAGGGTTTTTTGTGATGTCTGTTTTTACTCGACCACCATCATCTATGTTATGTCTTCACCATGGTCACATCCTCTGTGCTCCTATTGGTTGATGCCTGATGGTAACCGGCAGCCATCTTGCTTGTTTCCCCCGCAGGGTGTGGCAGCGACGGCGGTGGCCCCTGAGGGCGGGGCATCTCTGGCCCTCAGGGCTCTGGGTTGGGGCTCCCTGTTTGCCTGGTGTGGCGTGGGTCTGATCAGCTTCACTGTGTGGAAAGCTCTCGGCGTTCACAGCGTACGTTTTATTTTACCCACAATTCACTCTGTTTCACCTGCAACATAAAACATGTTTTAAACTGAAATATTTCTTACCAGTCCTCTCTGGTCCTCCTTCAGTTGGCAGAGTTCAGGGAGAAGATGCGGTCCTTCTTCCCGGCCATCCCAAAGAACCCTGAGGCTGGAGCCGGATCAGAACCTGTGGACTGGGACTCTCTATTCAGGTCCAAGTGACTCGGATCAGCAGGAGAGACTGAAGAAATGTGATCCAGAACGGAGTTTCAGGACCGGTCAGAGACAGAACCGAGTTCCTGTGCTGCTCTGAAGTCCATGTGGAGGAACGTGAGACGGTTCTGATGCTGGAATTCTGCTTTGAATCATCAAAAACTGCATCAGATGTTTGAGCAGAACCAAAAACAGTTTGAGTGAAGTGTCCCTCAGAGGCCACCGTACAGAAAACTAAACTTATTTATATTTGTTGGATCGTTAAAGTTCTGAAGATTTATTCTCTGATTTCCTGTAATCAAGACAAATAAATGTTTTGACGTAATGTTTTTTAAATAAATCCTGAGTTAACACCCCCGGTGTGTAAAAAGCAGCCTGGTTGTGTGTTCACAGTGCTCAGAGTTCATGTACGTTTATTCTTTAACGTGTCGTGGAACATATAAAGATCTCATACAAGAGAAACTTTTTTTTTTTCTCTCTTTTTACATTTCTTACAACGGTTTCTGACATCAGGTCAACAGGAGTAAAGTCCCACCCCCTACTTCCTGTAGACATGTGGCCCCACCCCTCCAGATCAGACCCCAGGTGCTGCTGCCAACGGCGCCATCTGCTGGAAAACTAATGTACATTGTCTTTTTACAGGAAAGAGTTGTTCAACAGAAATGGACCCCCTGACCCCCCAGTGGTGAAATACTGGTGATCGAACTGCACACAGTCCAAAAATTCACATTTAAAAACAAACTTATTGCACCAGAACAAAGAACACAACTGAACATCAGCGTTTCCTCCGTCAAACCCAGATTTATCTACAACCTGTCCGATTAAATAAACCACGCCCACCTCAAACTGACCCCGCCCCCTCAGAGCAAACAAAGAAATGACCAGAAACCTGAGCGTCGTAACACTTTGGTTCAAACAAAACAAAACTGACAAATAATGTTTAAAAAATAAAAAGTATTAAATAAATTTCATTTTTTAAAAGTCAAATAAAAGTTTGTGGGCGGAGCTAAAGATATAGATTTTCTATATAGAATCATTTGTAAAAACCTTTGTTTCTGTTCCTTAAATAAAGATAGGACCCGGTTGGTGCGGTGGTGCCAGCCCCACTGAGCGGTGTTGGTGTCACGAGCGGCTGAGCTTGAACAGTACTTCGCACATGACGGACGCCACAGCCGGGCTGAGGGCGGCGGACAGCGAGATGTCCAGCAGCCGACTCTCCAGCAGGACGAACTCCTCCCGGTTCTCCTCCACGCTCGCCAAGGACAGCAGCGCCTTGGCGGCGCGGCACATCATGTTGATGCTGGGCGGCTCCGGGGGCGGCGTGGCGTGCAGCAGGCTGTGAGGGTTCTGCTGGTACTGGGCCACGGCCAGGCTGTCCTCCAGGAAGCCGATCAGAGTTCCCACGCTGCCCTTCTGCAGGGCGATGGCCCGCGCCGCCGTGGGGTCGCCCCGCGCCAAGTTGGACAGCGTCGCCACCGCCATTTCCCGGCACACCTGGCTCCGCCTCTCGCCCACCAGGCGCAGCAGGGCGGAGAAGAGCCGCTGCTGGCGGCTGAAGGGGGGTGTGGCCAGCAGCAGGTCCACGTTGCAGTCCTGGACGCTCAGCTTGCAGAGACACTCCAGGACGAGTCTCTGCGGCGTGAGCGACGAGAAGCCGCCCGCCGAGGAGAACGGGTCCTGGGCCTCGGCGGACGGACACACCATCCAGTGCAGCAGTCCGTCCAGGATGGGCAGGCAGATGGTCTCGGGGTACAGGGACAGGTCCAGCTGGCCCGCGATGTTGGCCAGCGTCACCAGCGTGTTCTCCCGCAGCGCCGCCAGGCAGCTCCACCACCACTCGTCCCGGCTGCAGGCCAGACCCTGCTCCTCCTCCCGCTGGTAGGTGGGCGGCGTGCGCTTCCTGACGGGGTGGCGGTGGTGCAGCAGCACCAGGCGGCCCAGGATCAGAACCAGGCCCGGGTGGCGGGACAGGACGGCGTCGTTGCCAGGGACAAAGGACAGGTTCCTCATGATGTTGGAGATGCAGACGCAGCGTTTGGCCACAGAGTCCTGCCAGGACTCGGCCGTGGACAGCGGCGCCTCGTCCCAACACCGCGCCTCCTCCTCCAGCTGGCTGAGGGGAGACGTCCTCTGACCTTTGACCTCAGGCTGTGGACCTGCAGGGACACAGAGGCAGGAATCAGAACTTAGACCTGGTCTAACCTGACCGTCCATGTTGGATGGGTAAATAAACTCAGGACTTCACCTCCTCGTTCTTCAGCCCCCTCCTCTCCTGGTCCCCCCTCCATCAGGTCTGGATCTGGTGGGGTGAAGTCTCCTGTTGGAGGCTCAAAGTGCGTGTGGATGTGAGCTGTGGAGTCTCCTCCTCCGGCCCTCCAGTGCAGGAGGCCGCTGATGAAGCCGTTGGGCCGGTCCAGTCGGGCCCAGCGCTCCTCCACCTCCTCCCACCCCTCCCCCGTCTCCTCCACTTTGATTGGCAGTTTGTCAAACTTGCTGCTCTGTTGGGGGCGGGGCTCCGTGTCCTCCTGGACAGGTTTGCTGTCCTCCCTCTCCTCAGGAGCAGCTAGCAGAGGCACCTCCTCAGCCTGACCTTCAGAGACCGGCCCCAGCAGGGTCTTCTGGGCCTCGGCCCCAACCTCGTACTCCTCCAGGATGCCAAAGATCTGAATGAGGCAGCGGCGGTAGAACTCCACAATGAGCTCCAGGAAGCCGGTCAGCTGCAGGAACAGGAAGTGGTTTGTTTAGATCCAAAGACCGTGGCGGAGGTTTCACCGTACGATGTTTCAGGTGAGACTCACCTGAGTCAGGTTGAAGGAGCCAGAGGTGCTGTCGTCATACAGCAGGATGTTGATGGTGTCCAACGCCCACGTGCTCTCTGCCAACAGCCCCGACTTCAGTGACATCATCACTCGCCACGCCTCCGGGGTTCCTGACCAATCAGATCACAGAGTGAGGCTCAGGTGTGTGTGCGTGTTTGTGTATAAATGTGTGCGTGTGCGTTTGTGTATAAACGTGTGTGTGTGTATAAATGTGTGCGTGTGTGTTTGTGTATAAATGTGTGCGTGTGTGTTTGTGCATAAATGTGTGCTTGTGTATGTGTGCATAAATGTGTGCGTGCTTGTGTATGTGTGCATAAATGTGTGTGTGTGTGTTTGTGCATAAATGTGTGTGTGTGTGTTTGTGCATAAATGTGTGTGTGTGTGTTTGTGCATATATGTGTGTGTGTGTTTGTGTATAAATGTGAGTGTTTTTGTGTATAAATGTGTGTGTGTTTGTGTATAAATGTGTGTGTGTTTGTGTATAAATGTGTGTGTGTTTGTGTATAAATGGTATAACTGTGTGTGTGCTTGTGTATATAAGTGTGTGTTTGTGAATAAATGTGTGTTTGTGAATAAATGTGTGTGTATAAATGTGTCTGTGTGTGTATAAATGTGTGTGTGTTTGTGTATAAATGTGTGTGTG
>NW_013952959.1:153647-156227 GCF_001266775.1 Austrofundulus limnaeus
GTGTATAAATGTCTGTGTGTTTGTGTATAAATGTCTGTGTGTTTGTGTATAAATGTCTGTGTGTTTGTGTATAAATGTCTGTGTGTTTGTGTATAAATGTCTGTGTGTTTGTGTATAAATGTGTGTGTTTGTGTATAAATGTGTCTGTTTGTGTGTGTGTTTGTGTATAAATGTGTTTGTGTTGTGTGTGTGTTTGTGTTGTGCGTTTGTGTATAAATGTGTGCATTTGTGTTTAAATGTGTCTGTGTGTTTGTGTATAAATGTGTGTTTGTGTATAAATGTGTTTGTGTTGTGTGTGTGTTTGTGTATAAATGTGTTTGTGTATAAATGTGTGCATTTGTGTATAAATGTGTCTGTGTGTTTGTGTATAAATGTGTGTTTGTGTTTAAATGTGTTTGTGTATAAATGTGTTTGTGTTATATGTGTGTTTGTGTATAAATTTGTTTGTGTTGTGTGTTTGTGTATAAATGTGTTTGTGTTTAAATGTTTGTGTTGTGTTTGTGTATAAATGTGTTTGTGTTGTGTGTTTGTGTTTAAATGTGTTTGTGTATAAATGTGTTTGTGTTATATGTGTGTTTGTGTATAAATGTGTTTGTGTTGTATGTTTGTGTATAAATGTGTCTGTGCATAAATGTGTGTTTGTGAATAAATGTGTGTGTGTGTATAAATGTGCATGTGTTCGTGTATAAATCTGTGTTCGTGTATAAATCTGTGTTTGTGTGTGTAAATGTGTGTGTGTGTGTGTGTTTGTGAATAAACATGTGTTTGTGTATAAATGTGTGTGTGTGTGTGTTTCTGTGTAAATGTGTTTGTATTTGTGTATAAATGTGTATGTGTGTGTGTGTATAAATGTGTGTTTGTATATAAATGTGTGTGTGTGTGTATAAATGTGTGTGTGTTTCTGTGTAAATGTGTGTGTATTTGTGTATAAATGTGTATGTGTGTGTGTGTGTGTGTGTGTGTGTGTGTGTATAAATGTGTGTTTGTATATAAATGTGTGTGTGTGTTTGTGTATAAATGTGTGTGTATAAATGTGTGTATTTGTATATAAATGTGTGTGTGTTTGTGTATAAATGTGTGTTTGTGTATAAATGTGTGTGTGTTTGTGTATAAATGTGTCTGTTTGTGTGTGTGTTTGTGTATAAATGTGTGTGTTTGTGTATAAATGTGTCTGTGTGTTTGTGTATAAATGTGTGTTTGTGTATAAATGTATGTGTTGTGTGTGTGTTTGTGTATAAATGTGTTTGTGTTTGAATGTGTTTGTGTATAAATGTGTGTGTTTGTGTGTAAATGTGTGTGTGTTTGTGTATAAATGTGTTTGTGTTGTGTGTGTTTGTGTATAAATTTGTGAGTGTTTGTGTATAAATGTGCGTGTTTGTGTATAAATGTGTTTGTGTTGTGTGTGTTTGTGTATAAATTTGTGAGTGTTTGTGTATAAATGTGCGTGTTTGTGTATAAATGTGTTTGTGTTGTGTGTGTTTGTGTATAAATTTGTGAGTGTTTGTGTATAAATGTGCGTGTTTGTGTATAAATGTGTTTGTGTTGTGTGTGTTTGTGTATAAATTTGTGAGTGTTTGTGTATAAATGTGCGTGTTTGTGTATAAATGTGTTTGTGTTGTGTGTGTTTGTGTATAAATTTGTGAGTGTTTGTGTATAAATGTGCGTGTTTGTGTATAAATGTGTTTGTGTTGTGTGTGTGTTTGTGTATAAATGTGTGTATCTGACCTGTGTCCTTGGCTGTCAGGCGTCTCCGTGGTTTCAGTTTCGGGGGCGTGGCCTCCACAGAGCTGTGGGGGAAGCTGACCTCTCTGTAGATGAGGGGGAGGCTCTGGGCAGGCGGGGGTCCGGTTTGGGCCCCAGGCAGACCCGGCTTCTTGGTGGGGGGCAGGTAGGGGGAGCTGTTGGGGGACAGAGAACCGGCCGGGGGTCGAGGGAAGCAGGAGGGGCTGTGGGGGCGTGTCACGTGGTTTGGGATGGTGGGTGTGGCCTGGAAGGAGGAGGGGGGAGGTCTGGAGGGGGGTGTGGAGGAGGAGGGTGGAGGGAAGGGTGGCTGACGCTGGTTAAGCTGATTGGGGGGCCACTGTGTGTCCTGGGGGGTCCTGGCCTCCTGTTCGTCCCCTCGGTTGATGGCGGGGTAGGGAGGCCCCTGGCCCTGCCGGCTGTAGGTGTACCCCACATCTGTCCTGGGGGGCCACATGTTGGACTGTGGCCCTTCTCCGGGGCCCCCAGACACCGCCGGACCCCCTGAACTCATCACGCCACATGTTGGAGGTCCCTGTCTGTCCCGGGGGTACGGGTACAGGTACTGACCCTGGACAGGCCGACGCTCAGGGCCCATGTAGCCCCCGTTTCCTGATCCGTAGGGGCCGAACACGTCGGACTGTGGGGACCCGAAGGCCTCGCCCTCGTGGCGCTTAGCGGGTGGAGGGAACACCCCCTCCATCGGACGCTTGTAGCCCTGCAGACACAGAGACCAGGGGTCTCATTTATAAAGGATTGCGTGGAAACCATACTAAAAGTGAACGTACGRCCAARAGSCGGAAATGGCGTACGCCAAAAAAAAATTCAGATTTATAAAAC
>NW_013952959.1:156237-160218 GCF_001266775.1 Austrofundulus limnaeus
AGTTTGGATTTTATAAATCACAACCTTGGAGTAAAAAGTGGCATACGCAAGTTTCTGGGCTCAAATTGTGCGTACGCCAGTTTTATAAATCCGACCCCAGAACCTGTCAGAGACCAGGATCTGTCAGAGACCAGGATCTGTCAGAGACCAATATCTGTCAGACACCAGGACCTGTCAGACACCAGGATCTGTCAGAGACCAGGATCTGTCAGAGACCAGGATCTGTCAGACAGCAGGATCTGTCAGACCCCAGGACCTGTCAGAGACCAGGATCTGTCAGAGACCAGGACCTGTCAGAGACCAGGATCTGTCAGAGACCAGGATCTGTCAGAGACCAGGACCTGTCAGAGACCAGATCACGTCCAGCTTCCTGTCATTGGCTGAACAGGACTTCCTGTTTTCAGGGGTCCAGATGTTTGGTTCTGGGGGGCTCACCTGCTGTTGGGGGAACAGGGTCTGATGGGGACTGTAGGCCCTGCTGGGAGGAAACTGCTGCATGTAGCCATCAGGTCCATGTCTGAAGAGAAGACAGACTCATGAAAACCTGAACCCAGTCCAGCTCAGAACCTTTAAGACCTGCAGCTCCGCCCACCTCTGCTGGGGGAATCTGTTGGAGGGAAACATTCCGGCCTCGTTTCCAGACGGACCCATGCTGTTCTCACCTGCGGGCAGCACCGGGCCTCCCTCAGGACCCACCCCCTGGTCCAGTCTGCAGAACCCAAACACAGACAGGGTTGGACTAAAGACAAACCAGGACAACTGGCTCTGGAACATCCAGGCTTTTAAAACCTGTCTCAGGTTTTGGTTCTGAAACAAGAGTCTTACCTCCGCTCGAAGCCGGGACCGTAGGAGTACTGAGGTTTGGAGCCCATCCCTGACAGGGGTCCAGAGAGAGGCCCACGGGGGTACATGTCCTGCATGGCACTGCTGGGCATCTGACCAGGACTGAAGGCCTCACCAGGAACTGGACCTGAAGAGGACCAGGTGAGTGATGAGAATAAAAACATTAATCTGCCTGTTTGTAGTTTCAGCCACCAGGGGGCAGCACTGCACCCATCTCTATAAATAAAGTTTATTAGTCCTCAAATTCTGATCCTGGTTCTGGATCACAGGAACCTGAACAAGTTTATTGATACAAAGTTATAAACTGTTTTGATTAATAAAATATAAATACATATTTTCTCCCATCGCTTCACACGTGGTTTTTCTTGTCCTCTTCCTACCTTTCCGCGGGCCTCCATACGGGTCTTTGTTGGCATCGTACTGCATCCTCAGGTCTGATGGACCTGCTCCCTGCTGGAGGGCGCCGGCTGTGGGGCCCGGGACCCTCTTGTTCTGGAAGGCTGGGTCGCTGCCTTCAGAAAACGGGTCCTGAATGCTGACACCCCCCATGTTCCTGAGAGGAGAAACAAACATGAGAACTAGACATGGGTTTTTACGATGTAAAAACAAGTGTGCATTGCCATGTATCATGTCATTGCCTGTCGCAATGGACTTACAGAATGAACTTGTGACCAAGTTCAAATGTGGTTTCTACACCAGCCTGTGCTGGTCAAGTCAGCAGGTGTTTGTAATGAGGATAATTGTGTGACAATATGAAGTTTGTAGAGATTTTCTGTTAAAGTTGCTGTTGCTGGGTTTCAAACCCTGATCTCCCACATGAAAGCCCATGGCACTAACAACTAGACCACTGGAGCTGTGGTAGAGAACTCTGCCAGGGGTTGGTTTGTATGTGTGCAGAAAGAGGCCACATTGCCAATGTAATCGTTGTCACTAATTTGAAATATATAACAACAATAAAGCAATATTAGGACAATATTATAGTAAAACATCAAAATACAATCATTTTAGTATTGTAAACACTGAACTACTGAGTAGAAATATTAAGCTATGGTGCAGTACCAAGTTGAGTACAGCATGGGGCAGTTTTGGACCAATACAAGGCTCCATTGACTGCCATCAAAATTTATTAAACATTGATATTTCATAAACTATAAGTTTTACAGGCACCAAAATGCATAGCCGTCATTTGGCCCAGGAGCTTTACAGATATAAATTACAATGGCAGCTCTGGGTCAAAGCATGCTAAATTTGAGATGACTTGGATGGGAAACGAATCACAATAACTGACTAAAGAAAAGCTTCAGCAGAGACTTTCAACAGAACTCAGTTATTATGGTGTGAATGTCTATATGGCATTCACACCATTGAGATCATTTTTTTCTCTTCCGTACGTTTTTCGGCACCTTTCTCATTCCACAATTTTTGTGCGACTTCAACCATTCATATATCAAAACATTCAGCTCTTTCGTGCAATGCCGGCTATGACTTTTGGTATTTCAGCTATTTTCTTTTTTTAGCTATTTCAACTTTTTAGCCATTTTTTTCCCATTGGCTTTGAATGGGGCTACTTTCAACAACCTTAAAATCCTTCAAATAGTTTCTAAATCTTTACAAAACCTTACACAATTTGTTCTGGTTATGGCCTGTTTTACTCTCTTGTGCAAATTTTAGCTACTTTTTTGCTAATTGTAGGTTTTTTTCTGCTATTTCAACTAAAATTACTTCTTTCTGCTATTCTTTTGTCTGCTTTGTTTTACTTTTTTCTGCTAATTTGTGCAATTTATGCTTCTTACAGTTGCTTTCTTCTATATTCAGCTATTTGCTACAAATTTAGCTACATTTTAGCCGTTATTAGCCACATTTAGCTTTCTATGCTAATTACACATTTTTGCGGAGCTTTTTCAACTGAATTCTGCTAAATTCAGCAAACCTGTGCTCCTTATGCATCCTTATGCTAATTAAAATGTTTCCAGCTACCTTTTAGCTGTTTTACTAAAAACGTCGGCTGTTTTACCTGTTTTACTTCAAATGATCACTTTTTAGTTTAATGATTTTTTCTGTTAATTTTGAATTTGTTACATCCATTTCACCATCTGTGTGCAACTTTCAACATGAGTCTGCTACCTTTAGCTTATTCATGCTAACTTTAGCTTTTTGCTGCTATACCAGCTAAAATTTTACTTATTTCTGCAATTCTTCTGTGTTTTTCTGCTTTGTTATACATTTTTCTGCTAATTTATGCTGTTTAGGCTTCTTTTGCATTCTGCTGTGTTCAGCTATTTTAGCCTTTAGCTTTTTATGCTAATTCAGCCATATTTTTGCTCCTTTTAACTGTTTTTCTGCCTTTTTTGCTTCGTTCAGCTTTTCATGTTTAACAATGCATTCAGCTCAATTTCAGCTTCTTCAGCAGCTTTCAGCTAAAGTTTTCAGCTACAGGCATTCACACTAGCATTTTCGCAGGAAATGCAATTTCTCTAGTTTTAATTATTTTAATGATTTATCTCTTTAATCAGATAAACTATAAAAACATCTGATGAGAACGGTTCATTTGAAATACAGGAATAAATCCTCTGAGTTCTGACCTGCTTCCTGTCTGGGGGGTCGTCTGGCTGAGTGGTGCTGGGGCCGGGGTCGGGGGCTTCAGGTCTACGGGGGCTTCGGTGAGCGAGCTGCTGCTGGACTGAGGGGTGTTGGGACCCTGCAGGGAGCCTGAGTTGGCTGCAAAGATCCAGAGGAAAGATTATCAAAATCATCATCATCACCACCACCATCATCATCATCATCATGGTCCAGGTTCTCTTATTATTTTGAGTTTGTTATGAGACTAGTTGCTTTTAGTTTAAATCTTTAAGTTTTTATTTTAGTCAAAGATTCTCAATGTTTTTCTGCTGGTTAAAGAAAACAAACATTATTAATAAATTCTTTCACCAGGAGGTTTAACAACAAATCTATTATCTATGACCAGTTTCATCACTATTGAATTATTTGTTTTTATTTTCAAGCCTTAAATTTTAAACTGTGGGTAATTAGGTCATGAGGTCACTGATGTTTATATTTACACTCTGCTGACAGGTGTGTGTGTGTGTGTGTGTGTGTGTGTGTGTGTGTGTGTGTGTGTGTGTGTGTGTGTGTGTGTGT
>NW_013952959.1:160305-162645 GCF_001266775.1 Austrofundulus limnaeus
TGTGTGTGTGTGTGTGTGTGTGTGTGTGTGTGTGTGTGTGTGTGTGTGTGTAGCAGCTTCCTCCACACTCACACTGAAACATGACCTGACCAGTGGAGGTGTAATCAGGTGAAAGGTTCTGGTTCTCACCTGGGGAGGGAGGCTGAATCTTGGCCTGGTGGGACTGGGGTTTCTTGGTGTCTCCGGCGGTCGTCATGGCGTCCGGCGGAGGCTCCTCCCCTCGCTCCATCTTGCACTCGTAGGCGAACAGGTACTGGATGTACTGCTTCTTCAGGGAGCTGGCTGAGCTGCTGGACGTTCCCATGTTCAGCAGAGACGACAGCTCGCGCCACTTCTTGTTCTTATTCACCTGAGAGGTTTACAGACCAGACCCATCAGACCAGACCCATCAGACCAGACCCATCAGACCGAGACAAAACAACAACATTTCCTGTCCACTGAAAAGAACCAGAACTGATCTGGGACCTGCTCTGATCCCTGAGAAGGATCATCATCTGTGTCTCACCATGGCCAGACCTCCGATCTCTCGGACAGCCAGGTAGAACCTGCACAGGTCCAGAGGCTTCTTTCCAACAGCGGGCAGGTTTTGGACAGGTGTCCCCCTCTCCTCCATGAAGGACAGGTACCGGTCCACCCACAACCTCCTCTCCAGCTCAGAGCCCATCTCGTACAGACGGCTGATCTTCTCGTTGGTCATGGTGGCTGCGTTGGGCTTCTGGGGACAAAAAGATAAAAAGAATCCCGTCAGTGAACAGAGAAAACCATCTCAAGAGAAAAAAAGTATTTTCATCACAGGAATGTTCGAGGGTCAGATTAAAACACACGAAGAAGAACGAGGAGTAGGTTCAGAGAACACACCGCCGTCCTGCCTTCTGGGTGGTACTTACAGGGCTGGGCGGAGTTCTGAGCCAGGCAGGGCTGCTAACACTGTCACTGTCCTCCCCCACAAAGGAGGACATGCTGGCTGAGCTAGGGGACAGGCAGGGGGTGGTGGGGGGCTGTGACACACACAGAGAGCTATATCCATCCTGTGACACAAAACACACACAAACACACATTGATCACACACAATTTCATAAAGACATGTAGCAGTCACCATGTAGCAGTCAGCATGTAACAGTCAGCATGTAACAGTTAGCATGTAGCATGTAGCAGTCAGCATGTAGCAGTCAGCATGTAACAGTCAGCATGTAGCAGTTAGCATGTAGCAGTCAGCATGTAGCAGTTACCATGCAGTCAGCATGTAGCAGTCAGCATGTAGCAGTTAGCATGTAGCAGTCAGCATGTAGCAGTTAGCATGTAACAGTCAGCATGTAGCAGTCAGCATGTAGCAGTCAGCATGTAACAGTCAGCATGTAGCAGTCAGCATGTAGCAGTCAGCATGTAACAGTCAGCATGTAGCAGTCAGCATGTAGCAGTCAGCATGTAGCAGTCAGCATGTAGCAGTTACCATGCAGTCAGCATGTAGCAGTCAGCATGTAGCAGTCAGCATGTAGCAGTTAGCGTGTAGCAGTCAGCATGTAGCAGTTAGCATGTAGTGGTCAGCATGTAGCGGTCAGCATGTAGCAGTTACCATGCAGTCAGCATGTAGCAGTCAGCATGTAGCAGTTACCATGCAGTCAGCATGTAGCAGTCAGCATGTAGCAGTTAGCATGTAGTGGTCAGCATGTAGTGGTCAGCATGTAGCAGTCAGCATGTAGCAGTCAGCATGTAGCAGTTAGCATGTAGCGGTCACCATGTAGCAGTCAGCATGTAGCGGTCACCATGTAGCAGTCAGGATGTAGCAGTCAGGATGTAGCAGTCAGCATGTAGCAGTCAGCATGTAGCAGTCAGCATGTAGCAGTTAGCATGTAGCAGTCAGCATGTAGCAGTCAGCATGCAGCAGTCAGCATGCAGCAGTCAGCATGTAGCAGTCAGCATTTAACAGTCAGCATGTAGCAGTTAGCATGTAGCAGTCAGCATGTACAGTAACAGTCAGCATGTAGCAGCTAGCATGCAACAGTCAGCATGTAGCAATTAGCATCTAACAGTCAGCATGTAACAGTCAACATGTAGCAGACAGCATGTAGCAGTTAGCATGTAGCTGCAGCTGACCAAGAGGTGAGCTGTTCATAGAAACAGTTTGTAACTTTCTAATCTTACAACAACTAAATATTTTATAATCAGAAACAAAACGTTAAAGCTGCGACTCAAAAACTGGATCCAGATTCTGATCCGAAAACCTCCACCAGCAGCAGAACTGTGTGTGTGTGTGTGTGTGTGTGTGTGTGTGTGTGTGTGTGTGTGTGTGTGTGTGTGTGGTGTGGGTGGGGGATGGGAACTTGTTTACAGCTCACACAC
>NW_013952959.1:169530-172581 GCF_001266775.1 Austrofundulus limnaeus
GTGTGTGTGTGTGTGTGTGTGTGTGTGTGTGTGTGTGTGTGTGTGTGTGTGACATGGTTGTGGAGGAACTTTGGGCCACTCTTCTTTACAGCACTGCTTCATTCGTTTGAAGCACAGCTCTTTGAAGAGCCACCTGAGTTTCAGTCAGGTTCAGGTTAAGGTTCTGGTTCTGGTTCTGGTCCAAGCTCATGTCTCTGAGAACTGCATGGCCTGACCTTCAGGGTGAAGACTGTCAGTTGTTTGTGCATAACGCTGGTGTTGTGTTAACACACACCTGCAGCTCGCTGGTACAGAAATATAAAAGCTGATACACAAACCCTGAAGTGAAAGAGCTGACAGGTTTTATAAAACTTATCTGCTTTAAACTTGACGTTTTCCTTCCTGAGTGGTAAAAATAATAAATCCCTGGAAACAAGTCTTTGTTGTTTATCTTCTGGTTTGTTTTCTGAGTAAAGAAAAGCTTCAGTTTGTTGAAATGTGAACAACTTTTTCCAGCTTGAAACACAGAAACAGTAAAACCTCTCATCAGCAGCTGGAGCTGCTCGACAAACTGCAGGATCAAAGCTGCAGCTTCTCAACACAACCACAGACGAGCCGTAACCTCGGATCTGCTGCAGCTCGGATCGAGGTCGACTCCTCACCTCCTCCTAATGAGGAGGGGAGGGGAGGAGGGGAGCGAGCAGCGAGGGGGAGGCGCTGCTGGGAACGAGCTGATCAACACTGTCAGCCTCCAGGAGCTGAAACAAAGATCCTGCTGCTCCCATCTGATACAAGCCACTGTTTACATCTGCTTTACTCTTCATCACTGCTCCTCTTCATCACTGCTCCTCTTCATCATTACTCTTCATCACTGCTCCTCTTCATCATTACTCTTCATCACTGCTCCTCTTCATCATTACTCTTCATCACTGCTCCTCTTCATCACTGCTCATCTTAATCACTGCTACTCTTCATCACTGCTCGTCTTCATCACCTCAGTTTTTAGGCCTACAGTCTCAGATGGTTTCTGTCGGAGCAGAGACCAGCAGGAGGAGACCTCCCACCAGGACTCTGAGACCCTCTGAGACCCTCAGAGTCCACAGTCTACGAGGCAAACACTCTGATTGGTTAACGAAGCAACAAGTCAAACCTTGGTTCTGGGTGGATCGGCCGGGGGGCCGGCGGCCTCTCTGCTGAGCTCCATCCTCAGCTTGGCGTCTCCGTGAGGACCCATCAGGTCTGCTGACATCATCTTGAGGCCTGAGAGGACAAACCAGCAGAAGATGAGAACCTGATCCCTGACCCCACCCACACCTCCTCCGTTAACGTCTGGGTTGGTTTAGAGTACCAGGAGCGCTGTAGGCGGGTCCCTGTGGAGTCATCCTCCCAGAGTTGCTGCCTGACTGGTGGCTGTAGGGACCTCCAGGACCTCCAACCTGTGTCATGCCTGGATAGCTGCCCTGCCTGGATACAAAAGAAGAAGTCAGGATGAGCATCAGGAGGACCCGAGTCCAAGATCTGATCGGCTGAATTAAACTCTCCAGAATGTTTTTTAAAAACTTTATTCAGATTTTTATCTTTTATTCCAAACCTACCCATAATGCTCAGGGCCAGTCTGGACAACAGAGTTCTGCTGGGAGGGGTAAGGAGGGTGAGGTGGGTGAGGGGAGGGAGTGATGGCGGGCCGACCCCCCTGCCAGGACTGGTGATAGACGGGCGAGCGAGCAAAGGGAGGTCTGGAGGAAAGAGAGAGAAAATACACCAACATAAAGCTGAGCCTGTCCAGTTCACCTGGATCCTCACTGAACACCTGGATCCACACTGAACACCTGGATCCTCACTGAACACCTGGATCCACACTGAACACCTGGACCCTCACTGAACACCTGGACCCTCACTGAACACCTGGATCCACACTGAACACCTGGATCCTCACTGAGAAACTAATGAGTATGTTTTAAAAACCTCAGTCTGACTTCAGGTCTGTTTAACACAAGAATCTCAAAAATAATTTAGTTTCATTATTTGAACTGAAATCCAACTTTAACTCTTCATCCAGACTCCAGGTGGAGCTGCAGACTCCTGTCTGACCCTCACCTGTCCCCTTAGACCTCACCTGTCCCCTCAGACCTCACCTGTCCCCTCAGACCTCACCTGTCCCCTCTCAGACCTCACCTGTCCCCTCAAGTCTCACCTGTCCCCACTGAGACCTCACCTGTCCCCTCAGACCTCACCTGTCCCCTCTCAGACCTCACCTGTCCCCTCTCAGACCTCACCTGTCCCCACTCAGACCTCACCTGTCCCCTCAGACCTCACCTGTCCCCTCAGACCTCACCTGTCCCCTCTCAGACCTCACCTGTCCTCTCAGGTCTCACCTGGTCTGGGTGGTGCTCGCAGAAGATAAGGAGTTGGCACTTGGTCCAGGGTTGGGGCCCATCTCAGGAGGTTTACAGCTGGCGTTGGGCCCCGGTGGTCCCATGCCCTGTCCTGCGGCCTGCGGCATGTTGGGGGAGGTGGGGGCCATGCTCCCGGCTCCGGTGGGGTAGGGGCGGCTCCCAGCGTTGGGCCCCAGGCTGCGGCTTGCCGGGGTGGAGGGCCCTTGTCCGTGCATAGGGCTAGTGGCATTGGGCCCCAAGCTGTTGGACAGTCCAGGCCCCGGGCCGGGTCCTGGGCCGCTGTAGCTGGCACCAGGTGTCCCGCCGTAGTGAGGGGGCCGAGGATAGTTACCTGGGGGGCTGAACTGGCTGTAGGAGTGGCTGCTCTGCTGGTAGGGGCCATGGTGCATCGGCCCCACCGGTGCAGAGTGAGGGGACATGGGGGGGACACCAAACTGAGACCCCTGGGTGCTGCGCTGCAGGGATGGGGGGAAACCTGAGGAAGACACCAGAGAGGAGGGGAGACACCGTTAGCTTAGCTTAGCTGAGTTTAGCTTAGCTTAGCTTAGTTTAGCTTAGCTAAGTTAAATTTAGCTTAGCTGAGTTTAGCATAGCTTAGTTTAGTTTAGCTTTGCTTAGTTGAGCTTAGCTGATTTTAGCTTAGCTTAGTTTATTTCAGTTTAATTTGGCTTAGCTT
>NW_013952959.1:173118-180364 GCF_001266775.1 Austrofundulus limnaeus
TAGCTTAGCTTAGTTTATTTCAGTTTAATTTGGCTTAGCTTAGTTTAGATTAGCTTAGGTTAGTTTAACTTAGCTGATTTTAGCTTAGCTTAGTTTATTTCAGTTTAATTTGGCTTAGCTTAGTTTAGATTAGCTTAGGTTAGTTTAACTTAGCTGATTTTAGCTAGGCTTAGTTTATTTGAGTTTAATTTAGCTTAGCTTGGTTTAGCTTAGTTTATTTGAGTTTAGTTTATTTGAGTTTAGTTTAGCGTAGCTTAGTTTAGTTTAGCTTTGCTTAGTTTAGCTTAGCTGATTTTAGCTTAGCTTAGTTTATTTGAGTTTAATTTAGCTTAGCTGAGTTTAGCGTAGCTTAGTTTTGCTTTGCTTAGTTTAGCTTAGCTGACTTTAGCTTAGCTTAGTTTATTTGAGTTTAATTTGGCTTAGCTTAGTTTAGATTAGCTTAGTTTTGCTTTGCTTAGTTTAGCTTCGCTGACTTTAGCTTAGCCTAGTTTGAGTTTAATTTAGCTTAGCTTAGTTTAACTTAGCTGATTTTAGCTTAGCTTAGTTTATCTAAGTTTAATTTAGCTTAGCTTAGTTTAGCGTAGCTTAGTTTAGTTTAGCTTTGCTTAGTTTAGATTAGCTGACTTTAGCTTAGCTTAGTTTATTTGAGTTTAATTTGGCTTAGCTTAGTTTAGATTAGCTTAGTTTAGATTAGCTTAGTTTATTTGAGTTTAATTTAGCTTGGCTTAGTTTATTTCAGTTTAATTTAGCTTAGCTTAGTTTAACTTAGCTGGTTTTAGCTTAGCTTAGTTTATTTGAGTTTAGTTTAGTGTAGCTTAGTTTAGTTTAGCTTTGCTTAGTTTAAATTAGCTGATTTTAGCTTAGCTTAGTTTATTTGAGTTTAATGTAGCTTAGCTTAGTTTAGCTTAGCTGATTTTAGCTTAGCTTAGTTTAGCTTAGCTGATTTTAGCTTAGCTTAGTTTATTTGAGTTTAATTTAGCTTAGCTTAGTTTAGTTTAGATTAGCTTAGTTTAGTTTAGCTTAGCTTAGTTTATTAGAGTTTAATTTAGCTTTGCTTAGTTTAGCTTAGCTGATTTTAGCTTAGCTTAGTTTATTTGAGTTTAATTTAGCTTAGCTTAGTTTAGCTTAGTTTATTTGAGTTTAGTTTAGCTTAACTTAGTTTAGCTTAGCTTAGCTGAGTTTAGCTTAGCTGAGTTTAGTTTAGCTTAGTTTATCCAGTTAAATTTAGCTTAGCTTAGTTTATTTGAGTTTAGTTTAGCTTAGCTTAGTTTATTTGAGTTTAGTTTCACGTAGCTTAGTTTAGTTTAGCTTTGCTTAGTTTAGCTTAGCTGATTTTAGCTTAGCTTAGTTTATTTGAGTTTAATTTAGCTTAGCTTAGTTTAGCTTAGCTTAGTTTAGTTTAGCTTAGTTTATTTGAGTTTAATTTAGCTTTGCTTAGTTTAGCTTAGCTGATTTTAGCTTAACTTAGTTTATTTGAGTTAAATTTAGCTTAGCTTAGTTTAGCTTAGTTTATTTGAGTTAAGCTTAGCTTAACTTAGTTTAGCTTAGCTGAGTTTAGCTTAGTTTAGCTTAGTTTATCCAATTAAATTTAGCTTAGCTTAGTTTATTTGAGTTTAGTTTAGCTTAGCTTAGTTTATTTGAGTTTAGTTTAGCTTAGCTTATTTGAGTTTAGTTTAGCTTAGTTTAGCTTAGCTTATCTGTGTTTAGCTTAGCTTAGTTTAGCTTAGCTGATTTTAGCTTAACTTAGTTTATTAGAGTTTAATTTAGCTTTGCTTAGATTAGCTTAGCTGATTTTAGCTTAACTTAGTTTATTTGAGTTTAATTTAGCTTAGCTTAGTTTAGCTTAGTTTATTTGAGTTTAGTTTAGCTTAGCTGAGTTTAGTTTAGCTTATCTGTGTTTAGCTTAGCACAGGGACTGAATCTTCTGAGAAGAAGGTGTCAAAATAAAACCAAACCTCTGTCAGGAGTCATGGTTGATTGGGACGAGTGAAGATCACCATCTGATCCAGGACCAGAGACCTGAGGGATCAACTGAGACCCTGGGACACACAGGGACTCAGACCGTGTTAGTAAAATATATCTGGGTCCATTGGACTCGTGGGACTGAAATCGTCCTACCTGGACCGCTGGGGGACAGGGGTCCAGACCGCGGCTGGCTGCCGGAGCCGGCAGGGGACGGTGACGGGGAGGGAGAGGGAGAGGGTCCTGTCCGAGCCGGAGGAGGGAGGCGGGGGGAGACGTGGGGGGAGAAGGGTGACCGGGCTCCTGGAGTCCCCTGGTCGCCCTGAGCACCGCCGGAACCTGAGACCCCTGAAGTGATGGCGGCTTCTGTCCCGGTGGGCAGGTCGTCGATGGAACCGGACAGATCCTGGATCAGAGAGAAAACAGAGGTTCTTTATCAGCTCCACTTATCTGGAGGAGGGGGTCACATGACTCGCGTTTAACCCTTCAAAATAAAAGCATAATGAAGATATGTGGAAGAAGTAAATCTGTGAATAAAAATAAAACAATCATTTCCTGTCATTATATAAAGAGGTCAGATGAGCTTTCTGCAGCTGCTCTCCTCCCTGCAGCTCACTGATTTACACCTCTAATCATCGTGTTTCAGTAAAGTCTCTCTGGAACTGACTGGACTTTTCCAGCCTCATCGCTCATTCAGAGTTCTCCTGCTGAAGGATCCAGATTCTCAGGTGAAGCTCAGACGTAATGAAGTGACCAAATGAAGAGGCAGAGTTTGATGAATAATTATCAGCTCTGATCAATACGTCATTCATTTCTTTTACTTTAGTTTTTCCACAAGAAGAAAAACGTTCATTTTGTGGACTTGGCTGACAAATAGTTCTACATGGGGTGGATTAATCTTTTTGTGGAGAAATGTATTGTTCTGGTAATTATGTTTCAGCTGTGGAGTTCATGAAGTGTCACATTTCTGGATCCCAGTAAAGTCGATGTGTTTTGGCTTTATGACAGAATTCAGAAATATTTTTTTCCCAACAGAGAACCATGAGCTCAGGTTTGGAGGTGCTGGTCCTCGTCTCATCTGCCTCACACTCAGCTGTGAACGCTGACACGAACAGAACCAAATCAGGGCAGAAAAAAACAGGAACTGAAAGGAAAAAAAACAGAAGAAAGAAAAGGAGAAATAAAAACAGGAAAATAAAAAAGGAGGTGAAGAAAACGAATTAGAAACTGTTTCCCATCAGCTCTGAGCCGGCCAATCACAGCGCAGTAACCCGTCCTCCTTCCTTGATCCACGCCCTGCCAACAGCTCGACCAATCAGCTGCCTGCTCTGAACCACACACACACTAATTATAAGGATGCAGAGTGTGTATCTTTGTGAGGACAAGCTGCAGCTTCATCAGATTGATTCACGATGGACACTGATGCATTATGGGTCATCTGTCCGTCACCCAGCAGCAGCTAGGAACTAAAATCAAGTTCAAACCCACTCCCAGCATCTTTACAGACGGAGTCATCTAAGATGATGAAACTTCCTGTCAAACACTGTTCAAAGAGGAGAATCAGGTCGCCATGACGACCTGCAGAACTCAAACCGAGCAGAGATTCAATCTTCTGACTAAACTGATGAATATTTACATCACGTGTCCCACCTATAGGAACAGAGCAGAGTTAATATAGATGCTGCATGTTTACACCAAACAAAGCAACAATTACATCAAATATTATTTAAGATAAAAACAAAAGCCAGTTCAGCTGTTAGATGAACACCATGAGCTCCATCATCAGGGCACATCCGAACTAGGGATGCAAACATTACGATTAAATGCTGAATAATGGTTTATTAGATTTAAATTCCTTCCATTTGATTAATTGAAAACATCAGTTTAAACCTTATTTCAGTGTAGTTTTTGCCTTCATCCAGCAGAGGGAGCCGCTGCTCTCAGCCTGGCCTTAACGCTACCCCGGCCCTGTTGAGCCGAGCAGAGAGCAGCCCAGACGTAGGCGGCATCATAATTAAACGCGCAAATCTTGTTTAGTTTTATTTGTGACACAACAATAACAATGGACTAAACCAAACTCAAAGGAAACTATCCAGCGGTATGACGTTAAAGACGAGAGCAGGATGACAACGAGCACGGTAAGCTAACTGTAGCTAACGTTAACTTCTTCTTGTTGAGTTTAACTCTGTGGAAAAAAAAAACCACAGGGAATGTAAACAAACAGTTCCAGTACTCATTTGTATGTTCACCCCTCTCAGAGATATTTTATTATGTTTATAGTTTGTTTTTGAGTAAATCTTTAGATTAAAATGTTACCCTGTGTTTAAATGTTAGTTTTATATTTCTCTGTTCAGGGTGGATTAAGTGTTTTACTTCTTTTTTCTTTCCTTTTTTTCCCAACTAGCAACCTTATGGAGCCCGCGAGGGGACATGGGGGATACTTTTTTCTTTTGCGTTACCTGGCAATAGTATTGCGTTCCCTCGCAAAAGTAGTTTATCACTGTTGTGCCTGCCAGTTTATTAAACAAACTCACATGTTCACCATTAGCGAGTTAGCCTACTGCTTTAATTCAGCTTCAGAATGAATATATCACACAGCCACGCATGGAAGTATGTCATATGCCGATATTTTAACAGTGCAGCCACGCAACATCAATGTCAATTTCGCGAACTTGTGGCGACACATCCTGTTTTGGTAACCGGATATTTCAAAATAAAAGTCTGATTTAATTAAGTTCATATACAAAACAAACTTCAGCGTGGGAACGCAAAACAATTTTGCCGGGTAATGCAAAAGTATTGCGAGGTAACGCAAAAGTATTGCGAGGTAACGCAAAAGTATTGCGAGGTAACGCAAAAGTATTGCGAGGTAACGCAAAAGTATTGCGAGGTAACGCAAAAGTATTGCAAGGTAACGCAAAAGTATTGCGAGGTAACGCAAAAGTATTGCGTGGGAACGCAAAAGAAAAAAGTCCCCCCATGTCCCCACGCGGGCTCCGTACAGCCTAACCAATTCCTGTTTTGTTATATTTTATAAATATGTCCAAGTTTATTAATGTGAGAGAAATCGAGGTACACTTCGCTGCAGCATGCAGAACGGGGCGGTGACAGACCTTTCTGTCAGTCCCATAGCTTATATGGAAATGGGACTATTGCATTCCGGAAATGAAGGTTGCGCGGGATTAAGAGAGCAAAGGAAGAAGAAAGGAAGAAGTTAGAGAGTTTCTTCTACTCACGTTGAAGTACTCAGAGCATTATTTATTCATTTCTTTTATCCACCTCCCCAAACACAGACCCTCAGGTTAACCTCACAGGTTTAATGCCTAAGGTTAGTTTGTTACTGTAATATAATATTAATATCCAAAAACAACAAAGATTTAATAAAGATTTGAAAATGAAAAAGGGACATACCACGTGACATAACACGTTGTGTAGCCATTTCCTTACTGTAAATTTTCTTTTTTTATTTTCTTTTTTTATTAAACAAAGAACACACAAAATGATACAATGTACAAACAATAAGGCGTATTTCAAACAAACAAACTTGCATAAAAGAGAAAAAGGATGGGTGCAAATAAAGATAAGAAATTCCTTACTGTAAAATTTGTATTGTTAATGTTGATAGTGTTCGATAGAAAATAGTGTCACTAGCGCCCCCTTCATGTTCGGAATGCAATAGTCCCATTTCCATATAAGGAATGGGACCGACGGAAAGGTCTGTCACCACCCCGTTCTGCATGCTGCAGCGAAGTGTACTTGGAGAAATCCACAATTTTCTGTTTATTCAGTCAGTGTTTAATACAGCTGGAACAATATATTTTATAAAATATAATACTGTACTTTTTTAATTTAGTGTGTAAAAAATTAGCCCTTCTTGTCACAGAAAGGCCCTTGATTCAAGAGAAATGTCAGGTTTTTAGGAAAATGGCCACTTATCAATTAATCGTTAGTCGATCGATAAGATTAATGAACTTTAGATTAATCCATTAATTGATAACTTGCATCCCTAATCTGAACCTATCATCCAGAACTCACCCAGCCCAGCCCTTGACTCGTGATTACATCACTTCCTGTTTGACTCTGGCATACTGCTCCCACTTCTAAAACAACTTCATTGTAATAATCCGCCACCCTGCAGACCTGGGTGGGTTGACCTGAATCCTGACCCAACCCAACTCTGGATGATTTAAAGTTCAAATAAAAAGATGAGAAGTTTTGGCCTGAAGTCTTCAGCAGTCCAATAAACCTGAACCGGGATCAGAACCAGACCGACTTCCAGAGAGCGGACCGTTTGAAGTGGAGGACATCCAACATCAAACCGAACCACCTCTGATGAGACGTCTGCCAGGATCCTGATGACTTCCTTCATTTTCTCCCCCCAGCCAGCGAGACGGTGCTCCTCCAAGCAGCGGTCGCCACGGCAACAGCATCAGGACCCCCGACTTCAAACGGAGGCTCGGTTTGAGGAAGACGGAAAGAGAGGAAGAGGATGGCGGAGGAGCATGAGAGAAGGGAGGAGGAGGAAAATGAAAGAGAATGTAAAAACGAGGAGGAAGAAAGAGACGGAGCGAGAGAACGAGGACGGCTCACAGCTGGAGCTGAAGATGATTAAAGCTCAGCAGCACAACTGACTCACTTCATCTGCTGCACAGGAGAAACACTCCACGTGTAAACAGAAATACTTCACCTGCAGGAAGAAACAAACCCGGCTGACTGTTCAGCACTTTGGCTTTAACGTCCTGCCACTTTCTTTTTTGACGAAACTAAAAAAACCTGAGATGTTTTCATGATCGGAGCAGAAAAACATTAAACATCACAGTTTGTTTTTTAGGTTTTGTTTTCAAAGACCAGGAATTTATGATCAACAGTTCCTCCAGACTCATCAAAAACCTAATTTATTTATTTATTTAAGTCACTGTCATAAAAGATTCTGTAGTGGATTCCAAGCACAGAAAGATGTAAAACACAGAAATGAGGACTGGATGAGAACTTTTGCACAGACCGTAGTGAGGTTTATCATATGGTGTGATTTCAGTTTCTGGGAGTGTTTTATGGAATAACTGTGAATCAGAGTGCGGAGCGGCAGAACCTCATTATTTACAGGTGTATCTTATATAAATCCAACTCAATTACAGTCTACACAGGGATCTATATTATATCCTGAAAAGGTTAGACAACCTCCTGTTATGTCAAGTCTGAACACTWCATCAGTAAGAAAGCAAAAGCGATTTTCCTGTCTAAAAAAAATCCAGGGACGCTAAATCACCTAGGTAAAATTAGAGGC
>NW_013952959.1:188979-191899 GCF_001266775.1 Austrofundulus limnaeus
TGTATAATGATGTGATTGTGATGCTGTAATTCTGAGTGTTTATGTGCTGTAGAACAGGAACCTGCTGTAAAACAGCAATTATGCTGAGTCAGGCTTGATTTTTAATCATCTTTTCCTGTTAAATAAATAAATCAAATCAATTTCAGTTGTTGGACTCAGCGGGAAGCTTCAGGCGCTCAGAGCGTGATCTCAGGCCAACAGAACAGAGACAACAACGAGGCGCCGCGGGACAAAAGGAGGCCTCTGAAACCGGATCAATCTGTCACACAGTCAGAGTCAGAATCAGGTCTTTAAATAACCCAGCTTCAGGCGGCAGCTGTGACCCTTCATGATCTGTTGCTCTGTCGCCACCAAAACTGTGAATTTATCAAC
This sequence comes from Austrofundulus limnaeus, assembly GCF_001266775.1. NCBI lineage: Eukaryota > Metazoa > Chordata > Actinopteri > Cyprinodontiformes > Rivulidae > Austrofundulus > Austrofundulus limnaeus. The sequence continues at coordinate 189,352 of NW_013952959.1, forward strand.
AAAACACTGAGAAGAAGTAGCTCTAATGATCTGAGCAGGAAAACTGAACTCAAAAAAAAGAGGTCTGACCGTCAGGAGGTTACTTCTGGTCTGGTCTTTAGATCAACGTTTACATCACTTTAAACATATTATTTAACAGAACTTTTGTGTTGTGATTTTCTACAAATTTGATCGAAACATGTCGTTCAAACACGTCATTACTATGACTTCAAGTAAAAACAGCATCGGTCATTTTGAACTCATGCTTTAGTCATAAGCCCTGCCTCTTCTCAGTTGAGAAGAGGTGGAGCTAAAGCATGTAGTCCTGCCTACTCTCAGATGAGAAGAGGTGGAGCTAAAGCATGTAGACCCGCCTCCTCTCAGATGAGAAAAGAGTTGGAGCTAAAGTATGTAGCCCCGCCTCCTCTTAGATGAAAAAAGAGGTGGAGCTAAAGCATGTAGCCCCGCCTCCTCTTAGATGACAAGAGAGGTGGAGATGTAGTCCCACCTCCTGTCAGATGAGAAGAGGTGGAGCTAAAGCATGTAGCCCTGCCTCCTCAAATGAGAAGGGGTGGAGCTAAAGCATGCAGCCCACCTCCTCTCAGATGAGAAAAGAGGTGGAGCTAAATCATGTAGCCCAGCCTCCTTTCAGATGAGAAAAGAGGTGGAGCTAAAGCATGTAGCCCCGCCTCCTCCCAGATGACAAAAGAGGTGGAGCTAAAGCATGTAGCCCCGCCTCCTCTCAGCTGAGAAGAGGTGGAGCTAAGGCATAGAGCCCGCCTCCTCTCAGATGAGAAGAGGTGGAGCTAAACTATCTAGCCCCACCTCCTCTCAGATGAGAAAAGAGGTGGAGCTAAACCATCTAGCCCCGCCTCCTCTCAGATGAAAAAAGAGGTGGAGCTAAAACATGTAGCCCCGCCTCCTCTCAGAAGAGAAAAGATGTGGAACTAAAGCATGCCCAGACTTCTCTCAGCTGAGATGACAAAAGGCAACACATTAGTATGAAGCTCTGCCTCTTCACAGCTCTGAGACAACAGAGGGAAAAATTGTAATAAGCCCCGCCTCCTCTCAGCTGAAAAACTACAAGAGGTGGAGCTTCAGTCATAAGCCCCACCTCCTCTCCGTGCCGAGTCGAGCAATGTGTTTGGACTTACCGGTAGACTCGACGGCCTCTCCTGTTGGCTCAGACTCACGTCCTCGTGGTTCGGTTTCCCAGGAGTCATAGCGGCAGACTTGCCCCGTCCCCCGTATGCTTCCTGTGGCACTTCCTGCGTCAAAGGAAATAAATCAACCACAGGAAGTGTACAGACAAATCCTTCCTTTGTTTTTGTCCCCACAGATGTAAATCCCACAGGTGACACAGGAGTCTGTATTTCGTGGCCTACCTGCGGCGGCAGTGGGCGGGGCTGCATGTACGGCGGTTGGCTGGGGGCGGCAGTTTGTTGCTGCGGGGGGCTGAAGTACGGAGGCTGACCAGGCTGACAGTAACCACTCATGTTCTGCTGCTGCTGGCCGAACTGAGAGCCCATCTAAGAAGAAACAAGTCCGATTAAGGAAAAAAATCAGAAGAAATTCTTTAAAACTCAAATAATTAAAGTAAAATTTGTGTTTAGGGTCAAATAGAAAGCTCTTCTTTATTTGACAAAAATAAAAAATAAAATAAAACCAGAAATCTGCCTCCAGAAAACTAAAGAGAAATGTTTTGATTTAAAGTAAGAAATAAATTAAAGCTTCTATAAAATCTTTATCATTGATTCACTCTAGGGCTGCGCGGTATACGCGGTAGAGTGTAGAAACGGTGTGAAGTTGGTCTATGGTAGAAATTTACCCTCTACCATCCTGTTGTCAGTTGCATCATCACACCTGTGTCAACAGTGCTGAGTGCAGAGACAACTAAAGGAGGAGTTCGAAATAAATGAAGAAATGTAGCATTTTAAATAGKAATGCGTGATATAAACGATATATGGTAGAAACGATATAAATTTGTCCTATGATTGTGATCTGTAGTCTACCAACCAGCCGCGCAATTCTTTTTGATGATGTAACCAGCTGGAGTCAAAACAGAGGAAGCTGGAAGCATCGTGGCTGAGAGTGCAAATGAAGAGGGGAAAAAAAAACATAACTTATCCGAACCTGGTTCGGGTGTGTGAAAATGAACGCCGAACTGTTTACATATTTATGTGACGGCGCATCCTCCGGTCGGATGCCGACCGACCACACTGCCTGCAGCTGGAGGAGCGTGCGCCGCGGCATGTGTGAAGGGCTCAACACACGGGAGGCGACGTTGCTCGCTCTCCATTCATTTCCACGCAACGAGGCGACTGTCAGAGCAGGTGAAGTCAGTGCTCAGGTGGGACGCACAAAAAATCAGTCTGGACCTCGTTTTTCCTGCGGTCATAGCGCGACGACGCACGGCCGAATGCGAGCGTACTCCAAAGCGTGACTATAATGATTGTCACCCCGTCAGAGCGAGCACAGATTAAACAGGTGGAGTGCAGAAAAAATAATCTGCAAAGTGTGTAGAAAGGAATAAATACAAGTAATTTGTTTTACCACCTTAAAACGAAGC
>NW_013952959.1:192656-195307 GCF_001266775.1 Austrofundulus limnaeus
GATGCAATATCTATTACATTAAAGTTATTGTGTGTATATCATTTAACCAGGTAGATCTCCCTTAAATTTAGATTTTTATGGGAGACTTTAAAGTGTCCCTTAAAAAAGGAGATTTTAAGGTCAATTTTTTTTTACCTATACATATTTATTCCACTCAATTAATATGTGATTTATTTATTTTCTATTATAAGTTTTATATCGTGATATATATTGTTACCGCCACTCATCTTAATTATATCGTGATATGAATTTTTTGTCATATCGCACATTCCTAATTTTAAACACGTACAGAGAGAATAAATCCTCAAGATTTCCCCCTCCTGCTGTAGAAAAGTTACATCGGGATCACCCACCACCACCAACACCACTCTCCAGCAGCACGTCTCGCAGAGCAAAGCTTTAACAACCGTAGTTTTTTCACACCCAAGTTGTCTGAGAAAAAACTTGTTTTTTAAGTATTATTACCCACAGAGATGATAGACTTGGACGTTCGTTCAGTCATAAATCCGTCTTGTTAATGTAATGTGCTTCTGCTCTGATGATAAAGATGATGAAGCAGAGCAGCAGCTGATAAGTTCAGCAGGCAGAAGCTCATTGTATGGCAGGCAGATGTTACATTTATTTGGCTTCACCAAACTTACATTCTAGTTATCCGAAACTGTTTTATGACAGGACTATGTGCAGCTTAAGGCCCTTGAAGGTCCTGTCACACTATAACATTTTAGGCAACAATGAATTTTTTGTCTAAATGACTAATTTTACTTGAAGTACTTGTTATAACATCCACTTTATTTTAATATTGTTGAAAATTTGAGAAATGTTTTTGTTTGTTGTTGAAACCGTTTTGCATTATATATTAGGGCTGCAACGATACAGAAAATTCACGATTCGGTTCGATACTTTAGTCTCACGGTTCGATATTTTTTCGATACAAAAAAACAGAAATATCCATGCCCATTTTAACTTGTAATTCATTGAAATTATTTATGAACATTTGTTGAACCTCAAAAGTATCGTTTTTAAATTAAATTTAAACTTAAATTTTGCTGAAACAGCAAGTTTCTCAGTAAAACATTTTGTACTTCTGTATTTGTACTACAGCAAACATGCTGGGTTTGATTAAGATTACAGTTTTCTGCTAAATAAATGCTCTAAATATTACATTATCTTTGCTTTTTATGATCATTTCCTACCATGATATGTACCATTACTGTGAAGGGATTCAATTTATACAGTGATATGAATTTGAGATCATACCGCCCAGCCCTAGTTCACTCTGATGTTTAAAGTGTATTCTACCTAAATATCTTACAAATACATTAAAAACTGAACTTTTATGTTTATTTGTTCAACAGTGTTTTGCAGATATTATTATACCAGAGCAGAAAAACCTGGAGTCCTCGGTGAGACTTCAGCTTTCAATAACATCATTCTGCAGGTAAAATCCTCCTGAAACCAGAATCGATCTGAGCAGCTCTGAAATCTACAACTGGTCCAATCTCACCTGGAATCAGGTGTTTAATAAAGGAGGAGTCCAGGGGCCACCTGGGGCCCGGGCACTGAGATAAAACCCATTAATCCCCACTCGCCGTCTGCGTGGCATTCTTCATCAGAGCCTCGGTCTGAGCACGAGCTGAGGTGACAGAACCGATCCGGAGTCCCTCGAGCCGAGCTGAAAACCACCTGTAACCGGTTAATAACGTCGCCACGGTTAGGACGACAATCAGAGGCGGAATCTGGGAAAAACCTCGGAGGGAAGCGAGAGACGACGTGTTTGATGGACGAGCTGAGAGCAGAAACACCTGCAGAGGACTCACCTGAGACCTGATCTGTCTCTGAATAAAGACCTTTGTTCTGATTTTATTTATTAAAACGCTGAAACTAAGAAATCAAACCGTTTTTGGAAAAAATAAGGAAGTGATGGCAGCAAATCATCTGCAAAATATTCTAAAACATCTGAGGCAGCTGGAGGAGAACTTTATAACTGAGGGTAGTGCTGGGCGGTATACCGTTTTGTACCAAATACCGGTTTTTATTTTTGTTATGAAATGAATTTTTTGAATACCAGACATTCAGGTTTAAATAGCGGAATGTTTCGTCGCGGCCGCCAGTGAACCGTTGTTTCCCGGGGGACATTATTCCTTGCTGCACCGCTATGTGCATTAGCATGCTAATGTTTGGAGCAGCTAGTTGCAGCCGCGGGTGGCGATTCCGCTGCTTATATTGGCTGACGTTTAAAAAAACATCCCGTTTTCGTCATCGCTGAATGTAGTAAACACCTCTTCAGTGACGTGCACAGTTAGATTTAACGCGGTTAGTTAATATGGAGACGTTCTATTTCGTGTAAGCTCCGCCCTCTAAGGCTATCGCAGATGGGTACCCCCGCGCGCGCGCGCATTCTGAAGAGCCAATAGTCTACGCCCACGTCACGTGGGCCCCACCTAGGTCCGTATAAAAGGGGAGGACGGACCTGTGCTCGGCTCCCCTTTTTTCTTCAGCTTCGGCATTCTGCATGTACCATAGAAGACGCCCATACATGTAAGTGCTATGATTCTTTTATATTGACACCCTCGTGCCTCCACGGAGTCCCCGGGTTTTTTCATAGCCGCTACTAGCTCACTCCTTACACGGATGTGTAGCTGGTAGTTAAG
>NW_013952959.1:196346-198581 GCF_001266775.1 Austrofundulus limnaeus
GAATATCGATACAGTATCCGGAAATGAAACATCACAATATTTCAGTGTATCGATATTTTCTTACACCCCTATTCACGACTGGACCAAAATGCATGACTACTGTCTCCAACCACCAGTCAGAGAAGAACAGACACAGAGGAGGGAAACAGCAACACAGACAGAGGTACAGTAAAAGAAAAAAAGTCAACAAGCATGGTTTGTACATTTATTATCAGCTGAGCTGTGATGAAAAGAAAAATACTGTCAAATACCGTGAAACCGGTGAAAATGTTGAAAATACCGTGATATAAGATTTTGGTCATATCGCCCAGCTCTAACTGAGAGTAACTATGAACAGGTCAGAGGTCTGACCTCCAGACCTGGTGTCAGCTGGTCTCCTCAGACCTCAGCATGTTTCAGGAAGCAAGGCTCACAGTTACGACGACACGTCTTCACAAAGGCTTCACTCCAAAATAGGGTTGGGCCATATTGGCAAAAAAATTAATCACGATTAATTGTGGTATTTAGCCGATAACGATTAATTTGACGATTAATCCCCTGGAGTCCCTGGACACTCTTATGTCCGAGTCACATGACAAGTTTAGTGGGAAAGATTTGCTCTTTATAAAAATCTGTTCCAAATTGTGTCAAAATTACAGACTTCAGGCTACACATCAAATTTAAAATTGTGTTTATAGATAAATAAATTACAGAACTTTTTTTAAATATTCGTCATATTTGAAGCGGAGAGGAGCACCGACGGGACTGACCGGAGTAATCTCCAGTCTGTCGGCCTGCTGGCATCAATCCTATTAATCGTCAAGTGCCAAAAAATAATCGATTGTTTTTCTGACGATTAATTGCACACGATACGATTATGCTCAACCCTACTCCAAAAAACTTCAAATCCTGTGAAATCGACCCAAAAAGTTCAGCAACAGATTTCCCAAATCGTTACATCATGAAACTCCTCCATCTGTGGAGCATCATCATCATCATCATCATCATCATCATCATCATCGGTGACACTTTGATTTCTGACCCAGAAACTGTTTCTGACTGTCAGAACTCGCTAACAATGCCTCAGAAACCCGTCTGTTCTGAACAGAAGCATCAGACCGAAATCAGCAGTTAGACCGAGCCCGGCCTGATCCAATAATAGCCTGACCCGAAGCAGCCGGGCCGGGCCCGACCCGCTCTGCAGCAGCCATGTGTTCTGACAGCATCAACAGATCTGCTGTGGTCAAACTCAGAAAACTGAAACAATCTGCAGCAGAGAGGCAGGAAGAACCCACCTGCTGGTTCTGGACCGACTGGGTCTGAATGAACTGGACAGTACGGGAGCAGCTGGTGTTTGATGGAGACCCAGTTTGTTTCAGGTCAGAACAGGAAGTGTTTAAACTCAACACTGTTTAAAAGAATATAAAGATAAAAGTTTTATTAAACAGAACCGAAGTCCATCTATCCCTGAAAAAAATCAAAAGGTCTGAGGAGTTCCACAAGGTTCAGTTTCAGGTCCAGTCTTGTTTAAAGGGGCAATATCATGTAAAATCAACTTTTTTGAGTTTTATATCATGTTATAATGTTATACTCTCATAAAAAAACATGTCCAAAGCCTTGCTTTGACTCATTCATGCATGTTTGAGAAATCCTGCAGCGTTTTTAGGAAGCCATGCTGAGGAGCAAAACGACAGGTGGGGACCAGAAACGCCTTTTGGAACCAGAAACGCTTTTGGGACGTGTCTTTAAGCCGAACTTCCTCATGGCAGAGCACCCCCCCCACCCCCGCTCCGCAGCTCCGGCAGGTAACGTGCTGAAATGGGCGTGAGCGAAGTGGTTGGATTTTCTTAAAGGGACAGAGACCTATTTCAAGGCATTTATAAACTGTCAAGATGAGAAGTAAATTTTTTGGGGGATTTTTACAAATATATAACTCTTTCATAAGCTGAAAATGTGACATAGTTACTTAATTTTAGTATAAAATTGAAATATAGGTTTGGAAAGCACATAATATCGTCCCTTTAACAGACACCAGGTCCATTTCTCTAATGAACTCATTTAAGTTCTTTATAATTATAATAAATTAATAATAAAAACTATTTGCTGAAGTTAAATTCAGACAAAACAAACTAGGGCTGCACCGAATAGTTGAAATAATCGATGACGTCGATTATGTAAATTTGTTGACGCAGATTTTTTATTATCGATTCGCTGTATTACATAACCACCACGTGAATGTTCATGCAATTCCATTTC
>NW_013952959.1:202001-207503 GCF_001266775.1 Austrofundulus limnaeus
GATTGTTAACATCTTGTACTATATTTCTTTTACTTGAATTTTATATGCTTTGGTTGAGATTGCTTTTTTTTAAAGAATTGACTCTAGAGTGCATATTTTGTGTCCATGAAAAAACTATTACAGAAAATATTACAATATTAAAGAACTGTTCTTGTTAATTTGATGAAAACATTTTAAATATCCAGTGCAGTCACATCAGAATAAATTATAGATTTGTTGTTAGAATAATCGATTAATCAAAAAAATAAACGTTAGATTAATCGATTGGAAAAAAATCGTTTGGTTCAGCACTAAAACAAACCACATCTCAACACTACAAATATTTCAGCCCAAACCTCAGAAAAAAAAAGTTATGTTGTTTTAATCTTCAGGTGCTTACTTTGTGACAAACTGAACATTTTTGGGTTAAATTGTTTCAAAACAAACCGAACTTTGTGATTCTATGATTAAAAAGAACCTTAGGCTTTTTATAAATTAAATTCAACTTCCTGGAACAACAGGAAGTACAGATGAAGACGAAGCGCCTCCTACCTGCTGCTGAGGGTACTGCATCCCGCCCAGCCCCGCCTGGGCCCGGCCCGACACCTGGTATCTGTGGGGGAACGTGGATCCATAGGGCTGTCCGGGGTACGGCGCAGCCTGCTGCTGGGGGTACGGGCTGCTGCTCATCCCGTAGAGCTGAGAGCGCTTCATCACCATCGGGTCCATGGGCGGCACCTGAAGACGAGGACAAACACCCGTTCAACCTTCAGTTAATCGCCGAGTTTTATTTTAGACTTAGAGCCAACGTGAACAAACTTACAGAACCAGAACAGTGTTTTATTTAAATATCAGTTCATTTTATGTTTTGTTTAAAGTATTTCTGATAGAACTTTTCATTTTTGGACAATTTCAGTCACATTTTTTATGTCAGAGGTACTTCACAGGTTCGATACTTTAGTCTCACTGTTCGATATCTCTTCAATACGGGTGTAAGAAAATATCGATACACTGAAATATCGCGATATTTCGTTTCCCGATACTGTATCGATATTCTAAAGCCCTGTATTGATTTTTTATTAAGGTTTAAAATGCCAACTTTCCTGCCAGCCATTCAATTTTATGTTGTAGTTCAGCCTCTGACCACTAGTTGGCAGCAGTGAGCCAGCCACTTGGCTCCTCTACCTCTTGAGCGCCAGAGAGTAAAGGGCTCGACACACGGGCAGCGACAATCTACAGCGATTAACGGCTGTCATCGCAGCCAGGGTGAAACCCGACACACGGGACGCGATAGCGATAGCAGCGTTGCGAATCGCGCTCTCAGGTCGCTTGTCTTCGCAAAATTTGATTGGTTCTTGGATCTGAAGGCGGGTGTGCATTACGGACGTGTAAACTAAACAAATCTTGCGATGCTAATGATATTGAAAAACAAACAAACAAACATCAAGATACAGTTTTATGAGGAAAAACTTACCATAAACTTCACCCTGGTGCCAATAAATTCCCACAAAGCTTTTTAGTAATCACTTGGTGAAAGTGTTAGCTAACTGCAGTGTGTAGCATACACTCCTCTCATTGGTCAGTCAATGAAACCCTCGCTGATTGGTTGTACGCTAAGCGACAGCGACAAAAGTTGAACATTTTTCAACTTTCATATGTCGCATCGCAAGCTCACGTGTGCACGTCTACGTGTACGAGAGTGAAATTTCACATGCACTATTTTCGCCGGTCGCTTAGCTGGAGGAGGGCAAGCGATTGTCGCCTCACCGCACAGGCTCCATAGGAAATGAATGGAGAGAGAGCGACGTCGCCTCCCGTGTGTCGAGCCCTTAAGAGAGCATTAGCATTGTAAGTAAACATTAGCTTCATGCACCCTCTGCCTTCTAAGCTAAGGTAAGGTTACAAACAGTTACTGATTTGACACAATGTCCGTATTTTAAGCCAAATTAAGTGTCTTGTGCGCTCTTTTTTCCAACTGTAGTCAGCTTTCACGTTATGCATAGCGCATGCGTCTATCACCTCGAGTGAGCTCGGCACTCCCCCCGTGACATAAAACTCTGTCTGTTGCTCTCAATATCCGCCTGATGATCGCGTCAAAGTCCATATACTTTATCCTGCTGTGTTCGCTTCAAAAACTGTTTAACTCGTTTAGCTTCTCAATTTCTCTACTGGTTTTCTTCGGGACCTGCCCTGCTGTTCGACCCACAGTTCTGCAAATCAGGTTCTGGATGCAGGTCAGCTGATCCCAGAAACTCTATGAAGAAACTTTATGACAACATAAAGGCTATTGTTAAGTGTTTGGTGACCATATTGTTAATTAATATTAAAAACTAAAAGCTGCAAAAAATATATTTTCAAACTATTTATTGGCAAATTTAGTCTAATAATTGAAAACATGGATGAAATATGAAACAAATAAAATAAAACACATACAAAGCAGAACACAGCTAAATGTATCAAAAGTATGTCTGTAATATTAGAATTTTCTGAGACAGTGAATTTTGGTTTTTCGTTTTGTTTTTTGTTTTTTTTCCCAGTAAGAGGTTTTTATTTAATAGAATTTTTGGACCAAAAAAAATCGCAATATTACAGTATTATTTACAGTATTGAAATATATCGGGATTTATCGTATTGTGACCCCTCTGTCATGATATGTATCGTATCGCCAAATTCTTGCCAATACACAGACCTACTCTTCAATACAAAATAGAAATGTCCATGCCCTTCTTAACTTGTAATTTATTGAAATTAATTATGAACATCTGTTTAACCTCAAAAGTCCAGTTTTTTTAATTAAACGTTTATTTGTGAATCTGCGCTCGACAGCGCAGCCTGGGTGGAGGAGTCTCACGTTTACATTATTTTATTCCAACATAAAGTGTCAAAATGTTCTACAAACAGCTTTATAAGCAACAAAATAAAAAAGGACTAAACAAAAACAAAAAGTTAGACTTTTAGTTCTGAGGATTTTATCAGCAGGTTAAAAAACATCCAAACAGAATTTTTGTTCTGGCGTCAGCAGCTGGAGGATTACAGGTGGTCTCTGAGAAACCAGGTCTGATGAGAGTAAACAAACTGAAGAGGATCAGCTGATCGATAATCAGATGTAAACAGTACGCGTGTAAGAAAATATCGATGCACTGAAATATCGCGATATTTCATTTCCTGATACTGTATCGATATTCTAAAGCCCTGTATCGATTTTTTATTAAGGTTTAAAACGTCAACTTTCCTGCCAGCCGTTCATTTTTATGTTGTAATTCATCCTCTGACCGCTAGTTGGCAGCAGTGAGCCAGCCATCTGGCTCCTCTACCTCTTGAGCGCCAGAGAGTAAGGGTAGCATTAGCATTGTGAGTAAACATGAGCTTTTCTTCCTTTTTTTCAGTAAGAGGTTTTTATTTAATAGAATTTTTGGACAAAAAAATCGCAATGTATCGCAATATATTGCCTTGCTTATAGTATCGCAATACATCGGGATATATCGTATCGTGACCCCTCTGTCATGATATGTATCGTATCGCCAAATTCTTGCCAATACACAGCCCTATTAAAAAGATCCTCCTGGGGAACCCTGAGGTCTTTACAATTTATAATAGTTTGTTATAAATATTAATGTGCTCTCCAGTATAAATGGGATTGCATAGATGCAAATTTTTTTATATTTAATCCAAAACTTTATGAGTTAAGCTTTAAACTCTCCTTTCAGCACTTAAAAAAACTTTTGATAATTACTTATACAATCAGTTGTTATTTGAAATAAATGTTCCAGAGAGCTGTGCGGTATACGAGCCCAGGCGGACCGGTGTGAGGAGCTGCCTCCTCCGGGGGTCAGCGGGATATTTACCCCGGCGCTGATGGGCACATGGCTAATCTGCATGTGTGAAGGTCAGGGCTCCTGTGTGGAGATCCGGACACGATGAGCTTTTTCATTAAATTTAAGGACATATCAAAGGCTAAATGCAGTCACCGTATTCCGGGGGTCATTTCTGTGTTCAACACCGGGTTCCAGGCCGCTCCGTGAGCCGCTTTCAGGCTCAGGAAGCGGAGAAAAACAACCTGACTGACGGCTGTTTTTAATCACTTCACAAGACAGGCTAATTAGCATAAGCGGTTAGTCGGTGTCAGTAAGGAAATGAGCTGTCAGCTGAACGATGACTCCTGTCAGCACATCTCAGTGCTTCTGGCTTTTATTTATTTACACCAAATACACATTGATTCATATATCTGCTCGTTTACCGGACAGATTCCAAACGTGGAGCCAGTTCGGGGCCTGTGCGGCTACAACGCTAATGTTAGCTTAGCTTCGCAGGCTAACATTAGCTTAGCCTAGCAGGCTAGAAACGGAGTCACCTTGGACACAAAATCGAAAACAATAAATCTACTAACATAAACTAACTCCAGAGGCTGTTATTTGTGTAACTACAGAACAAACATGACTATTTTTTGGTAGCGAATGGACCAAAATACGAAAAAATGTGTGTCGTGTTGGATAAATAAAGTCTCCCAGCTGTTAGCTTTACGGCTAGCAGAGAGGTAACAGATGAAAGCAGGTGTCTCTATCGGGGAAAAAATAGATTAATTCTGTTATTCACCTGTGATCTGGCGCTGCTCGGCCCGTTGCTCCCGGGACTCATGCTCGGAGGTTGACTCCGCTGTTGTCCCCCCCAGCCGTGTGCTGCTGAACCGTACTGGGAGCCCGTGTCTTCCGCAGGATTACTATAATCTGGATACCCGCCTCCGTAGCCGCGCATCATCGGGCTCGGAGACGTTAATAACTGGTTTAGGGTCGGCGTGGCCCCCGACGGGTGCTGCTGCTGCTGACCCTGTCCGGGGAACCGCTGGAACCCTCCGGCGCCTCCAGCCCCGGAGCTGGGAGCAGCCATCGCCGCCTTGCTGCCCGGGCCCATCAGGCTGTTCCCCTGCCGGGAGGGGCTCATCATGCCGCCGTAACCACTGGTGCCGTATCCGGCCCGGTAGTTCGGGTAGTGGTTGTAGGGGCTGCCGCTGGTGAAGCCGTCGTGGGTGTTGTTGTGGACCTGGTCCATGGTGCTGCCGTGTACCGTGTGCGCCGCCGCTCCTACCCCAGTCCCTGCGCTTTGTTGTCCGCCATGTTGATCAAAGCAAGGCCCTCCTCTTCCATTCCCACAATAATGATTAAACCCGGAGCTGGTCCCGGTCGGAGGAGGGTCGGTGCTGGTTCTGTTGGTGGCTGATCCCAGGCGGGCATCCATCCGCTCCTCCTCCTCTTCCTCCTCTCTGATTCAGCTGAAGCTGTGCTCTGCTGCTCCCCACCAGGAGGAGGGTTTCTGTCCCTTCATCTGTCCTCAGCTCCTGAACCCTCTTGTTTACAGTGTTGTTGTTGTTGTTGTTGTTGTTGTTGTTGTTGTTTACAGTGTTGTTGTTGTTGTTTACATTGTTATTTAGTGTTGTTGTTGTTTACATCATTATTTACAGTGTTGTTGTTGTTTACATCGTTATTTACAGTGTTGTTGTTGTTGTTTACATCGTTATTTACAGTGTTG
>NW_013952959.1:209620-210640 GCF_001266775.1 Austrofundulus limnaeus
TGTTGTTGTTGTTTACATCGTTATTTACAGTGTTGTTGTTGTTGTTTACATCGTTATTTACAGTGTTGTTGTTGTTGTTTACAACGTTATTTACAGTGTTGTTATTTACATCGTTATTTACAGTGTTGTTGTTATTGTTTTGATGCTGGTAAACTGTAAGATGATCAATCCGATTGGGGAGGAGTAAGACCAGCCCCCCCCCCCCCCCCGTGTTTCTTCCTGTTTGTCCTGGGTCTCTGGGTCCTATTTGAGCCAGGTCTGAAGTCCAGCTGTGGTGTCCCCGGTCCCCGGAGTCCAGCCTGGACCCCCTCAGGTGTTCATACCTCATACTGGACCACCTGGCGGTCACTGGTCCACCTCAGACTGAAGGTGTCTCCAGGTTCTGGTGGCCCGGTGGACTTCAGGAGACAATATTTGAAATGTTTTGTGTAAAAAGTTTATTTTAAGAATCATTAAATCCAGCTCAAGTCAAACAATCAAACAGTTTTTATCTATAAAACACTTTTAATTTGATTAAATGTAAAAACATGCTGAATATTTGAAAATGTTGTTGAAGGATTTCACTTTATAAATCAGCTATTATGCAGAAAGAGACAAAACTGCGGATTCTTTCCAAATAGTGAGCCAAATGTTTTCATGCACATATTACATCTAAAGGTCTGTATTAAACATTTCACACTTTGGTTCTACCTTGTAAGTACAATAATGATTTGGAAAGACTTATTTTCCATATAATATTGTACATATCCACAACTATCAAAGGGAGCCTTATTGTAAAGTGTAAAACATTAGTACAGTATTTATAAGGCTTTCTTATTACGACATGTTTATTAATCATTAATAGTCTACCTCAGTGGCAGATCTAGGATTTTTCAGTGTAAGGGGCCACAATATTCATAGAGGGGCCAAATATTTGTTCAACATATTTGCACACAAATCCTCAGTTTTTTTAAATGTTTATACATATAATAAGTCGTGTGTTCAAACACTAAAGCTTGAACAGTAAATTATCCTTATCAA
>NW_013952959.1:215988-217563 GCF_001266775.1 Austrofundulus limnaeus
CCCCCCAACACACACTGAAAAAAAAACATTTATTTTACTTTAACTGACTATTTTACATTCCTGGGTTTACTTTGAGTTCCCTGAAAAACTTTTACTTCAAGTAGAAATATTCTCAGTAGCCTCCAAGCAAGAAAGTTGCCAGATTGAATCCAGCGGTGGATGTATAGTTTGCATGTTCTCTCCGTGCATGCGTGGGGTTACTCTGGTTTCCCCCACAGATCAAAACCATGAATGTTAGACTAATTGGTAACTCTAACTGTAATATTATTTACAAAATGTATTTAATCTGACGTTTAACATGCATGTATACGTTTTTAACCCTTCCATAAGGAATTCCACAGGGCAACTGCCTCGGTCCTCTGCTTTGTAGTATTTTTGTGAGTGTCCTATGTTTTAAATAAAGACTCTATTATTGTTTATGCAGATGATACAACAATATCTGTATCTTCGGATAGTTTAGAGCAGGTAATTTTGATGTTACAGCAAAAACTATTGTCTATTTATGAGTGGGTAAAACAGAACGGGTTAAAAATTTTTGTGTCAAAAACTAAGTGTATGATATCGGGCTTTAAATATTTTATCAGACAAACTATTTCTTTAAATAACCAACAAATTGAACAAGTTAAAGAAATCAAATTGTTGGGAGTTACAACTGATCAAACAATATCTTGGTCCACACATATTGAAAAGATAGGGACTAAAATGAGTAGAAATATTGCTGTAATTCAGTGTATTGCTCATCTTGTCTCCTGGAATAAGAACATTTGTAATACAGTGTTCGATTCCATGACTAATGTCTTGCTGTGTGGTCCAGCTACTCAATAAAAACTAGACAAATTGCAAATTGTTCAAAACAAAGCTGCAGAATTAACACTTGGTTGTTTTACAGCCAGTGTGGATTTCATACAGTCTTTCATGGTTTAAAGTTCATGACAGACTTAGTCTTCTTCTTTTTTTTTTGTCATAAAATTTGGAGATTCATAAACCCTTTTGCCTGTTTTCCCTGTTGCTGCACTCTTCAAACAGACATAGTTAAAAAATTAACAACAACACAAGCCTCTGCTTTGACATTTCCTTACTGCTACCTAAAACTCACACTCAAAAATACAGCTGCAATAAGAAGCAGCTAAAAGAAACACAATAGCTACAAAATAAAAAAACACAAGCTAAAAGCTAATGGAAGCAAAACACTAGCTAAAGTTCAAAAATACCAAATGCTTGCCTAAGCTAAGAGTAGCAAAAGCTTAGCTAAAAATAGGAAAACACTAGCTAAAAAGAAACAAAATGTAAAGCAGCAAAAATGCTAGCCTAATGTTGAAGAGGTTTTTCTGGAAAACCCAGATTTTTCTGTCATTCCAGTCCATAAAAATATATTTCATACTGGAGAAAGTGTGGTTGTTAAGGCATAGATCCTTTTCATACAGCGGGTAAAATAAGTATTGAACACATCACCATTTTTCTCAGTAAATATATTACTAGAGGTGCTAATGACATGAAGTCCTGATGCATCTCATTAATCCAGGTGAAAAAATCAAAGGAAAAAAAATTGTATAGGTCCTCTGGACGGGTTCTTCT
>NW_013952959.1:218043-219475 GCF_001266775.1 Austrofundulus limnaeus
ATTTCATGTCATTAGCACCTCTAGTAATATATTTACTGAGAAAAATGGTGACGTGTTCAATACTTATTTTACCCGCTGTATATTCCGGTTTTTCTGGAAAGAGGTCATCAACGTTTTGCTAAATGTATTTCTGACAGGTATTCCCCTGGTGTTTGTATCTTTAATAGGAGCGTATCTTCATAAAATGTTTCCCCTAGCAACAAATATCAGACCATCTTTTGTCTAAAATCAAGTATTGAATCTATCATCCCATCTCAATCACATTTTTTTCTTTTTCCCCCTTAAAACCACAGATGAGCACCCCAATGCTCCTGTTCTAGATAGATTTCTTCTTTGTGTGTTTGTGTTTTCTTTTATTTGGGAAAACGAGAATCTATCATTTTTATCTGCAATGTATAGGAAATTACTTGTATACTACTGAGAAGAAACAAAGCATACACTGGGTTTAAATTTGTAAAAAAATATTACAACTGTATCTGATAATGTTTCACTCAAAAACTGTTCTTTTATATGAAGTAGATTTGAATGTTTAAACAACAAAAACACCTTTAAATGTTGTTTTTCCTCCACAAACTGAACTGTTTCACCTCCAGGGGGCGCTGCAGGACCCAGAGAAGACCTCTCCTCACAAAGTTGGCGTGTCTCCTGCTGTGTGACAGGTGGAGGACACTTGGACATGTCTCTAGTCCATCACAGGGACACCTGGAGACAAACATTCACCCTCTCACTCTAAACAAGAAACCGTTTCCAACTATACTATGACATGCATGGTCTTAGTCTGTGAGAGAAAACCCACAGGTGCACAGGGAGAACATGTGAACTCCACACAGACAGGGAGGCTAACCTGTGACCTCAGACGAGACAGCTCTAACCGCTGCACCACAGTCCTGTTGTAGTTTTAAATAAGTCTATCCTCTTCATCTTTATTTCCTCTCAAGCTTTAGGTGAAATTGTGCTGTTTGAACCACAAACAGACAGAAGTCCTGACTGTTTTTGGTTTTCTTGTTGAAATCCTGAAATAAACGAGTTAAATGTCCAATCAGATGTTTTCTATCGGTCAGTGAATGCAGCATTAAAAGTCAACATAAACAGTTTGAGTCAGTTGTGTCCAGCAGAGGGAAACAGAATAACACACTTTGCTGTAGTTGAAACCATTTCTAAACACAAGATATATTTTTGTATTTTCTGCTTGTTTACAGTTTATTATTTTACAAACGTTTCCCTATTTGAGTAAAATGTGCTCAAAGTAACTCCTGTTAGTAACTGTTGAGATCTGGCCTGAGTGTAAAAATAATCTAAGGACACAGGAACAGGTAAACTTTTCTAGTTAAGATTAGTTTCATTAAATGGATGCATAAAAATAAAATATATGAAAAATGTCCAGCTTCAGCAGAAATCAGTATTTTATTTATTTTTAATTCTGAGCTAATAG
>NW_013952959.1:221585-222748 GCF_001266775.1 Austrofundulus limnaeus
ATATAACATTTTAGACACATTCTAGACAGTTTATCAGCTAAAAAAAGTTAATTTTGGGGTAAGTTACTCTTTAAATTTAATTTAAAGCTTGTGACTCCACACTTTCCAGTGCTGAACAGAGAGTTCTTAATTGTCAAGTGAAGCGTCTTAGCTACAGAAAATAACAGTTTAATGTTTGAGGACTCTGGTTGTTTTGTTCTTGCCTCAACATGTTCAGTGTCCTGCTCCGTCAGCCGCAGCTGACATGTTTCTGCAGCCCAGACACATCGACTGGTTCTGTTCTTTCTGAGGCGCAGCGTGGGCGTTCAGCTCAGCAGAACCTTTTGATTGACAGCTCTCAGGTTAGAGGACACCTCGCCCACTGAACGAGCTCGATGATGAGGAGGAGGAGGCTCCATCTTCATCTCGGTGACTGCATGTCATCCTCCTCCAGCTGGAGGAGGGGGCTGAGCTCACCCAACCGTGGTGAGGAGATAATGGAAACCGTAGAGCATCATTACCTCCATCCTCCCCCCCGGAGCAGAACCAGAGGAAGAGAAGATGTGGATGTTTGACGCAGGCGTTGGATCAGGAACAAAAACATCAACAACAACAGAGTTTAAGAAGCTCAAATGGCTTTATTATTGCATCAGAAAGGTTTGATTCAGCAGCAGCTAAAGCAACATTCAGAGGGTTCAACTCACTGAGGATCAGAGCAGCAGTTCGAACAGAAGAGGCACAGATTTACATTCAAATACACTCAATTATTACAATTATAATAATCCTGTCAGAATCATTCACTTTCCCTGAAAACTGACTTTGAATCAACGCAGATGAACCTTTACCTGCTGCAGGTTAGGCTAAACTCAGGACTAATTTAGATTTTCAGTTTTTATTTTCAGCGTCTCAGAGCTGCTGAAAGTTGTCATCTTTATGTTTTTGCGTTTTGAAATTAAACCAAAAAGAAGCAAAACAGAAGCTCAGGATTAAAAAAAGAAGGAATAAACTGTCTCTGGATGATTTTTTTTTCTTTGTTCAAACAAGATGAAGCTTTTTCATTAAAGAAAGAATATTTATGTTTTAGATGTTTTTACCGGAAGTATTGATTTTTTTCTCCCCAGTTTCAGGAATAAAGCTGTGAAGTGAAAAAAACAAACAAGAAATGTTAAAATAAAGAAAATAAA
>NW_013952959.1:223468-225189 GCF_001266775.1 Austrofundulus limnaeus
CCTCCCCCCCGGCCCACCTCCCTCAGTCCTGATCCAGAAAGCAGCAGAACTCCAGCAGGGTCAGACGTACTCCTGCAGGCTGTAGCTGTCCTTGATGTCTTTCTGAGGGGTTCTGGAGGGGGACGGGTCTGGACGGAGCCTGGAGGGGGACGAGTATAGCCTCTGGTCCAGGTTCTGGTCCACAGTGGGTTGCTGTACCTGGTCCTGATCCAGGTTCTGGTCCGTCTGCAGCTGCACGCTCTTGTTTTGCGTGTTGGGAGCGTCCTGCCGGTTCTGCTGCTCGCCTCTTTTCGGACCCGGCCGGTCTGGTTTGTCCGAGGACCAGTACTCGGTCTGTCCCGACCCGTTCCCGGGACAGGACAAGCAGAAGATGACCCCCCCGGCCAGCAGGAAGCCCGCAGAGATGAAGGTGAGGCACAGAGCCCCCCCAGGCTGGTACTTGCTGCTGTCAGGCAGGTCCGTGGTCAGGAAGGTTCTGATGACCTCGCTGGTGAACCAGGACGCCGGGACCAGACTCAGGAGGCTGGCCAGGACGAAGCAGCCCCCCGCCGCCACGGCCGTGCGCCCCTTGGCCCGCCGGCTGCCCCCCCAGCGGGTGCACTTGAGCCCCAGCGAGGCGAGGAAGAGTCCGAAGGTGGCCAGCAGGCAGGACAGGACCATGGCGGCCCGCATGGTCTGCAGGGAGGCCGGCAGGGACAGGACCGAGTGCTTCAGGGTGCAGCTGAAGACCCCCGAGCTGTACCACACGCAGTCCATCCACAGACCCTGCATCTGCGACACGGGGCTCATGATGCTGCTCCACACGTTGGCGCTCACCTTCCAGTTGGGCAGCAGCGTGGCCACCGTGGCCCCCAGGACCCCCAGCAGGGCCAGGACCAGCGCCAGGATCTGAACCGAGGCGGGCAGCATGTCTCAGACACCCCCGGTCCAGTCCGGCGGGGTTCAGCGAACCCGGCTGCAGAGAAATCCCGGGCTCGGCTGCGGCGAGCAGAGGAGAGGCGTGGATGCAGCGAGCGTGGGAGCGTGACGGACTCACAGCTGAGGATCTGACACCTCATTAAACCCCCCGCCCCCCCAGCACCGCAGAGACCCCCGCGCCGCGCTGACTCCTAACTTAATCCTGCTGGGTCCTCCGCCTCTGAAAGTTGAGCTGAAACCGGTTCTGGTTCTGTGCAGACTGGAACCAGTGGGTTAACAGCCTCTAACTACAGCTCTGCCTCCCGTCTCTGTGGCAACTGGACCGCTTCCTGCATCCTGTGAAAGGAAGAGTTTCTGTTTGCCTGGTTCTGGTTCTGTAACCTGAAGGTCACCGGACCTGAAGGTTCTGGAGGCGCCGCAGAGCCACTGTTTTATCTGATGATGGGGTCCGGCAGACCTGCAGCGCCTGAACTACTGGTTTAAATGGTTTTCAGCAGGTTCGGAGCGGCACCACTTCTGGAGCCCCTGAGCTCAGATCTGATCAGTCCTGGTGGTCCCGGCTGTGGTTCCAGTGGTCCCGGCTGTGGTTCCGGTGGACCCGGCTGTGGTTCCTGTGGACCCGGCTGTGGTTCCGGTGGTCCCGGCTGTGGTTCCGGTGGACCCGGCTGCAGTGCGGTCTTTGTCGTTCGGAGCTTTTTGTTCTGGTTCTGGAGATAACGGCGGCGAGCCGTGAATCAAGGTGTCTCCTGTCATGTGACCGAGTGAAGGAGGGTCCACTGCAGAGTGCTGATAAGGGTCCGCAG
>NW_013952959.1:229339-235423 GCF_001266775.1 Austrofundulus limnaeus
AAATTCAACAATAAATTTAAATTTTGACTCAGCTTTTGAACAGCTGATCTTTCTTTGCTCTTATTATCAGATTCATAAGTTGTTTTTATAAATTTCTGCTTTTTAAAAACTTGCTTTGAATTGCTTCTCAGAATTTAGTTTTATTGTTACATCACAACGTTAAGTTTTTGTGGTTTCTTGTCTGTGTGCAGATCTCTGAGTTTTTAAAGGTTTAATATATGAAAATTCCTTTAGTTTTCTATACTTTTAACTCCTGTAGATTCCGGTTGTTGTGAAGTTCCCCTGTTGAAAACAAACATGAATAAAATCCAGATGATTTGACTGTAAGTTCTTATAAAACAGAGGGTTCAGCCAATCAGAAGGCTTCTATAGAAAACGACCTTGAAGAGGTCGAGGTTTGTTTTTGTGAATCCTTCAGTAGAATGAGCTGAAACTATCCATTTCTTCAGACTCCATGTTAGCATGTTAGCATGTTAGCTTTCTCAGCCGTCTGGCTCCTGAGCACCGAGTCGTAGAAACAGTCCTCGTTCACCACAGACTTCAGGCTCTGGAGGCTGAAGTCTTTTTCCAGGAAACTGAAGTCCAGCCCGTCTCCTGCAGGACTCCGCCTCAGACTCGAGCTTCGTCTCTCCTCCTCGTCCTCCTCAGCGAAGTTCAGCCGCTGCAGCTGCGCCTCCAGCTCGCCGGTCAGGGAGCAGAGCCTGGTTCTCCTCCCGGAGGCGGAGCTGTCGGAGGGGGCGTGGCTCGGCAGCAGAGGCTCAGAGCAGGTTTCGTTCAGGACGCCGTCGGGTCTGCGGCTCCGCTCCGTCGGAGTAGGATGCGTCCTCTGGAGGTCGGAGCGTCCACGGTGCTGCCTCCGCCTCCAGCTGCTGCTCCGCTCTGTTTTCGACAGCTTGGATCTCCTCAGGGAGGCGCCGGGGGCTCGGTCTCTGAGGAGGGAGCTCAGAACTCTGAGCACGCCGGCCTTCGTCTCCAAACCGCTGAAACACAAAGAGCAGCTGAAGCTCCACCATTCGTTCAGATCAAAACTCAGTGATGCATTGAGGTTTTATTATGAACCTGGACCGGATCAACGCAAAAACTGGACCAGATTCAGCCCACGGGACGGTACCTGCTGCACAGCTGAAACACAGTCTCTGGTCGACCTTCCACCTCTGACTTCCTGTGGACCAGCTCCCACACACACGGGTCCCCAGAGCCTGAAACACAAAGTAAGGTGAGCCGAGCCGACCCAACACACACACGCACGCACGCACGCACGCACGCACGCACACACACACACACACACACACACACACACACACACACACAGGTGCGTCACTCACCTGGAATGTTGGCTGATCTGATCTGAAGAGCAGAAACTGGGATTAACCAGCGGAACCTGAAGGGATCCAGATCAGCTGAGCGGGAGTTGGTCTGGAACAACAAAAGAAAAAACAGCCGATTTATTTTATGGTACTAACAGGCTGCTGTAGAAGTAGTTTTTATAGATTCAATGTAAATATCAATCAGATCAATAATGTTCTGATAAATCCATGTTCAGCTCCTGAGTGGAGATGAAGACGATCAAAGAGACTCACCATCCTCTTCTTCTGTTTGTGGTTTTCTCTATAAACCAGGATTACGGCTCGTTTGAACACTGAGGAAACAACAGATCCAATATTTACACAAACTTTACTAAAACATGTAGTATCAGAACATAATACTACCTGGTACTCATCAGGTACCACATATGTACAGTAAAACATACTGAGTACGTATGTTTTACTTACAGGGTACTACAGGGTTAGTGCTGTATTACAGAGTAAATTCTAACCCTGTACTTACAAAGTACTGTACCTGGTACTTATACTTAAAGTACAGGGTAACAAATATATTTATGTTACTGCCCAGTACCTTTCCTACACCAGTCAGTAAGTACGAGGTTGTACCATGTACCGCTACTATTATTTATTTTTACAAACAACAGGTCTATAGACTACAGGTAAAGCTGGTCTACAGGTAAAGGTGGTCTACAGACTACAGGTAAAGAAGGTCTACAGACTGCAGGTAAATGTGGTCTACAGAAGGCAGGTAAAGGTGGTCTACAGAAGGCAGGTAAAGGTGGTCTACAGATAAAGGTGGTCTACATACTACAGGTAAAGGTGGTCTATAGACTACAGGTAAAGGTGGTCTACAGACTACAGATTAAGGTAGTCTACATACTACAGGTAAATAAGGTCTACAGACTGAAGGTAAAGGTGGTCTACAGACTGCAGGTAAAGGTGGTCTAGATAAAGGTGGTCTACATACTACAGGTAAAGATGGTCTACAGACTGCAGGTAAAGGTGGTCTACAGATAAAGGTGGTCTACATACTACAGGTAAAGATGGTCTACAGACTGCAGGTAAAGGTGGTCTACAGACTGCAGGTAAAGGTGGTCTACAGATAAAGGTGGTCTACAGATAAAGGTGGTCTACATACTACAGGTAAAGATTGTCTACAGACTACAGGTAAAGGCGGTTTACAGAATACAGATAAAGGTGGTCTACATACTACAGGTAAATATGGTCTACAGACTTCAGGTGAAGGTGGTCTACAGACTGCAGGTAAAGGTGGTCTACATACTGCAGATAAAGGTGGTCTACATACTACAGGTAAAGATGGTCTACAGACTGCAGGTAAAGGTGGTCTACAGACTGCAGGTAAAGGTGGTCTACAGACTGCAGGTAAAGGTAGTCTACAGATAAAGGTGGTCTACATACTACAGGTAAAGATGGCCTACAGACTGCAGGTAAAGGTGGTCTACAGATAAAGGTGGTCTACAGACTACAGGTAAAGATGGTGTACAGACTACAGGTAAAGGTGGTCCACAGATTATAGATAAAGGTGGTCAACAGACTACAGGTAAAGATGGTCTACAGACTACAGGTAAAGGTGGTCTACAGACTACAGGTAAAGGTGGTCTACAGACTACAGGTAAAGGTGGTCTACAGACTACAGATAAAGGTGGTGTACATACTATGGATAAAGATGGTCTACAGACTACAGGTGAAGGTGGTCTACAGACTTCAGGTAAAGGTGGTCTACAGACTTCAGGTAAAGGTGGTCTACAGACTACAGCTAAAGTTGGTCTACATATTACAGGTAAAGATGGTCTAAAGACTACAGGTAAAGGTGGTCTACAGACTGCAGGCAAAGGTGGTCTACATACTACAGGTAAAGATGGTCTACAGACTACAGGTAAAGATGGTCTACAGACTTCAGGTAAAGGTATCTACAGACTACAGGTAAAGGTGGTCTACAGGTAAAGGGGGTTTACACACTGCAGGTAAAGGTGGTCTACAGGTAAAGGTGGTTTACACACTGCAGGTAAAGGTGGTCTACAGACTACAGGTAAAGGTGGTCTACAGGTAAAGGTGGTCTACAGACTACAGATAAAGGTGGCCTACAGGTAATGGTGGTTTACAGACTACAGGTAAAGGTGGTCCAAAGACTACATGTAAAGGTGGTCTACAGACTACAGATAAAGGTAGTCTACAGGTAATTGTGGTTTACAGACTACAGATAAAGGTGGTCCAAAGACTACAGGTAAAGGTGGTCTACAGACTACAGATAAAGGTGGTCTACAGGTAATGGTGGTTTACAGACTACAGGTAAAGGTGGTCCAAAGACTACAGGTAAAGGTGGTCTACAGACTACAGGTAAAGGTGGTCTATAGACTATAAGTAAAGGTGGTCTATAGACTACAAGTAAAGGTGGTCTATAGACTACAGGTAAAGGTGGTCTACAGACTACAGATAAATGTGGTCTACAGACTACAGGTAAAGGTGGTCTACAGACTACAGGTAAAGGTGGTCTACATTATACAGGTAAAGATGGTCTACAGACTACAGATAAAGGTGGTCTACAGGTAAAGTTGGTCAACAGACTACAAATAAAGGTGGTCTACAGACTACAGGTACAGATGTTCTACAGACTACAGGTACAGATGTTCTACAGACTACAGGTACAGATGTTCTACAGACTACAGGTACAGATGTTCTACAGACTACAGGTAAAGATGGTCTACAGACTACAGGTAAAGATGGTCTACAGACTACAGGTAAAGATGTCTACAGACTACAGGTAAAGATGGTCTACAGACTACAGGTAAAGATGGTCTACAGACTACAGGTAAAGATGGTCTACAGACTACAGGTAAAGATGGTCTATAAGTAAAAGTGGTTTACATGTAAAGGTGGTCTACAGTCTGCAAGTGAAGGTGGTTTACAGGCTGCAGGTAAAGGTGGTCTACAATCTGTTAACCCACCAAACAGGGTGAGCTGAGGCTCCTTCCTTAGGCGCCTCAGAGACGGTAGAGGGTTCAACCAAACCACAGACGAGTGGACCAGAAACTCCCCCATGGAGATCTCTGTTACCTGGAGAAAGAAGAGGGTGGGGTCAGGACAGTTTAACCCTCCAGGTGCTGCTGCTTATAGCAGGTTTGTTTACCTGCTTATCAGCTCCACTCTGCTCAGCTACCAGCTGATCGAATACGCAGCCGTAATCCTCGTAGATCTTCTGCATCTCGTTGATGTGAGTCGCCACCTTCTCCATCGCTCTAAGCGCCTCTGATTGGACAGGTAAGGAAGGACAGTAAGTGATGTCAGGTGCGTGTGCCACCTGTCAGGTGAGCATGTTACTGGTCAGGTGAACGCGTGTTACCTGTCAGGTCTGTCAGGTGAGCGAGTGCTACCTGTCAGGTGAGCATGTGTTACCTGTCAGGTCTGTCAGGTGAACGCGTGTTACCTGTCAGCTCTGTCAGGTGAGCGTGTATTTACCTCTCAGGTGCGTGTGTTCCAGGCTCTCTGGATCAGTTAGTGAGACCAGCTCTCTCAGCAGTAGGGGGTACTTCAGGACTCTCTGGACAGGTTTGATCAGGTATGACTCCAGGGAGGATGAGTGCTGATTGGTTGGATTCCTCGTTTCCAGGAAGTGTTTAAAGGCTCCGTCTGTTTTTGCTGCATCACAGAATCATCTCTTATATTTCTCAGATTTTATCAAATTCAGATCAATAAATGAGCAGATCTAATGTGAATATTTTGGACTCAAGTGGTACCTCGCTCCAGAACCTTCTGGACTTTGATGTGGTTGGCACAGAATCCACTGTAGAGCTTGAAGTGGTCGGCGTAATAAAGGAACGAGCCACCCAGGGAGAAAAGAAGGTTCTGTAAGATACAGATGTAAAAACTGAAATTATACACAAGAAAAAAAATTATTGTAAATTAATAAATATGAGCAGAAATTACAGTGGTGCAGAATGGTAGCTAAATACTAATAGTGGCAAAATAGTACGAATGGCAGCTAAATGCTAAAAGCTTAACAGGTAGAATGGTAGCTAGACGCTAAAGATTTAAGTGGTAGAAAGGTAGCAATATGCTAAAAGCTCAAGTAGCAGAATGGCAGCTAAATGCTAAAAGCTTAAGAGGTAGAATAATAGCTAAATGCTAAAAGTGGCAAAATAGTACCTAAAAGTTTAAGTGGCAGAATGGTAGCTAAATGCTAAAGTTTTAAGTGGTAGAAAGGTAGCAATATGCTAAAAGCTCAAGTGGTAGAATTGTAGCTAAATGCAAAAAAATTAAGTATCAGAAACAGCTAAATGCTGAAAGCTTAAGAGGTAGAATAGTAGCTGGATGCTAAAGATTTAAGTGGTAGAATGATAGTGAAATGCTAAAAGTGGCAAAATAATACCTAAAAGCTTAAGTGATAGAATGGTAGCTAAATGATAAAGGTCAAAGTGGCAGAAAGGTAGCTAAATGCTAAATGCTAAGGGTTCAAGTGGTAAAATGGTAGCTAAATGCTAAAGGCTCAAGTAGTAGAATGAAAACAAAATGTTAAAAGTGGCAAAATAATACCCAAAAGCTTAAATGATTGAATGGTAGCTAATTGCTAAAGGTCAAAGCGGCAGAAAGGTAGCTAAAGGCTAAACGCTAAGGGCTCAAGTGGTAAAATGGTAGCTAAATGCTTAAAGATTAACTTACCCCAAAATTAACTTTTTTTAGCTGATAAACTGTCTAGAATGTGTCTAAAATGTTATATAGTACTGTTTCTGTGCTAATTTTG